>NC_041233.1:34070787-34071906 GCF_002837175.3 Physeter macrocephalus | reverse complement strand
ATGTAACAACATTTGCATTATAGGGGTCCCAGAAGGAGAAGAGAGAGAGAAAGGACCAGAGAAAATATTTGAAGAGACTATAGTCGAAAACTTCCCTAACATGGGAAAGGAAATAGCCACCCAAGTCCAGGAAGCGCAGCAACTCCCATACAGGATAAACCCAAGGAGAAACACGCCAAGACACATACTAATCAAATTGGCAAAAATTAAAAACAAAGAAAAGTTATTGAAAGCAGCAAGGGAAAAATGAAAAATAACATACAAGGGAACTCCCAAAAGGTTAACAGCTGATTTCTCAGCAGAAACTCTACAAGCCAGAAGGGAGTGGCATGACATATTCACCAAACCAGCTTTACAACAAATGCTAAAGGCACTTCTCTAAGTGGGAAACACAAGAGAAGAAAAGGATCTACCAAAAAAACTCCAAAACAATTAAGAAAATGGTCATAGGAACATACATATCGATAATTACCTTAAACGTGAATGGACTAAATGCTCCAACCAAAAAGACACAGGCTTGCTGAATGGATACAAAAACAAGACCCATCTATATGCTGTCTACAAGAGACCTACTTCAGACCTAGGGACACATACAGACTGAAAGTGAGGGGATGGAAAAAGAAATTCCATGCAAATGGAAATCAAAAGAAAGCTGCAGTAGGTATACTCATATCAGATAAAATAGACTTTAAAGTAAAGAATGTTACAAGAGACAAGGAAGGACACTACATAATGATAAAGGGATCAACCCAAGAAGAAGACAGAACAATTATAAATAAATCTGCACCCAACATAGGAGCACCTCAATACATAAGGCAACTGCTAACAGCTATAAAAGAGGAAATCTACAGTAACACAATAATAGTGGCGGACTTTAACACCTCACAACAATGGACAGATCATCCAAAATGAAAATAAATAAGGAAACACAAGCTTTAAATGACACAACAGACCAGATAGCTTTAATTTATATTTACAGGACATTCCATCCAAAAACAGCAGATTACACTTTCTTCTGAAGTGCCCATGGAACATTGTCCAGGATAGATCACATCTTGGGTCACAAATCAAGCCTCAGTAAATTTAAGAAAATTGAAATCATATCAAGCTTCTTTTCTG
>NC_041233.1:34056393-34068288 GCF_002837175.3 Physeter macrocephalus | reverse complement strand
AACCCAATCCAAAAATGGGCAGAAGACCTAAATAGACATTTCTTCAAAGAAGACATCTAGATGGCCAAGAAGCACATGAAAAGCTGCTCAACATCACTAATTATTAGAGAAATGCAAATCTAAACTACAATGACGTATCACCTCACAAGAGTCAGAATGGGCATCATCAGAAATTCTACAAACAACAAATGCTGGAGAGGGTGTGGAGAAAAGGGAACCCTCTTGCACTGTTGGTGGGAATGTAAATTGATACAGCCACTATGGAGAACAGTATGGAGGTTCCTTAAAAAACTAAAAATAGAATTACCATATGATTCAGCAACCCCACTACTGGGCATATACCCAGAGAAAGCCATAATTCAAAAAGACGCATGCACCCCAATGTTCATTGCAGCACTATTTACAATAGCCAGGTCATGGAAGCAATCTAAATGCCCATCGACAGACGAAGGGATAAAGAAGTTTTGGTACATATATACAATGGAATATTACTCGGGCATAGAAAAAGAACGAAATTGAGCCATTTGTTGAGATGTGGATGGATCTAGAGTCATACAGAGTGAAGTAAGTCAGAAAGAGTAAAACAAATATCGTATATTAACGCATGTATGTGGAACCTAGAAAAATGGTACAGATGAACAGGTTTTCAGGGCAGAAGTTGAGACACAGATGTAGAGAACAAACGTATGGACACCAAGGGGAGAAAGCGGTGGGGCGGGGTGGGGATGGTGGTGTGCTGAATTGGGCAATTGGAATAGACATGTATACACTGATGTGTATAAAATTGATGAGAACCTGCAGTATAAAAAAACAAATAAACAAAGTAAATAAATAAATAGTCCATGACTTGCAGAAATGTGCCCTTGTTATGTCCTTTGATTAGGTTTATCTTCCCACCCCACATTTCCCAGGCAGGTTAGTATGGAGGGAAAACCTCTCACATCTTTACAGAACAGTTCATCCCTTGGCCCGTGAAGCAACGAGCACCACCATACACTCATGGCTCCAACTGATGAGGATGATATGGTGCCTGCTATAGTGAAAGGAAGCTGGGACATTCCACTTAGAAAGCCAGCAAGTTTCCTATTTCTACAACTATCTGGAGGGGGTTAGATAATCACTCCCTGCCTTAGAAGGAATGAAAGAACCACAGGTCTGGACAGCTACACTAGGGGAAAAGACTGTTATTTCTGGCCAACCCCCAGATAACATTCATGTACAAAATTCCAGGGAAGGAACTCTTGAATCTCTGTAAATGGTGTTGAGCAAACCCCACCTCAGACAGAATCTATGTCCTGGAAGCCACTTGAACCTGGAGAACCTCACACCCTTTCCATCTCTGGTTTAAAAAGATTAAACTGATTAGACCAGAGGACACCAGGTATGAGCAGGTGGGAGGTTGGGAGTTGGGTGGGGGAGCGTAAGAGTTGGGGGTGTTTGTGGGGTAGGAGACCAATATAACACTACTCCTATCTTATCCCCCATTTCCTGTTGCTGAAAAGCAACTGGACATTTCACAGATTGGCATCCGGCAAGTAGGGCTTTATGGATCATCTAGCCTGAGACCCCAGAAAAGCTCAGGCTAGTAGAACACTTGGGAGCGAGGTGAGCTACAAGGGAAAAGGGACCTAATATTTCCTGAACTCCTACTGTTGCCAAGCACTTTACATGCATTATTTCATTTAATGCCCACAAAATCCTGGAGTCTAGGTATTCTTCTCTCCATTTTAGAGAAGAGAAAACTGGCTCATAAACAATTTATGTAAGGTTTAAAAGTCATTAAAATGGATGAACTGGCTACACTGACTCATTCCAAAGCCTATGATCCATTTTACTAGGAAAGGAGAAAACGGAAAATGAAGAAAAGGCAATGGACCAAGGAGAGGAAAGAAAGAGAAAAATAAAGCCTATATATGCCATGAGAAGAAAAGATGAGGCATCTGGGCTCATGAGTCTCTTCCCCTTAGTCTGTATTGGAAGGACATCTCAGGATAAATAACAGTGAGGAGATTTACCGGCCTTCTGATTCTTCCTGCTTTGCCTGAAGCTAGTTCTCTTCTATATTTGGTTCTTCATTTCCTTCAGGGGGTAATCTGAGTTCTGGCACATTTCTGTACCAATATGCCTGATGAACTAGGCATAATGATTGTGCAAAAACCACATTAATTTTCAGGTCCTTATAACAAATACATGAATAGCTGCCTAAGTCAGTTCCTTACAGGAGAATGATTGAGTATTGAGGTGACCAACCATAACACTGTTTTTATCTTGAGTCAATGAGCAGGACACAGGGCGACCTTCAGGAGTGCAGGTCCATTCATGGTCAATGCACACTGTCTAATCTGTCCAGCTGGATGTGGGAGTCAGGAATCTGGGTTCTGGTTCTCACACCCATCACTGGTTGGATAAATTCACTTGGGATAGACATTGAGTTCTCATTGTCTGTCTCATTTACTGAAATATCATTCTCAGATTAATTTTGCCTTTTTAAGCTTGGATACGTCCTGATTACATTACCCTTTAATCTTAATTTAGCCACATATGTCCACTTTTTTACTGAGTATTCTTTCATTGCATCTAAGATTGGAAAATTCTCTTCCATGCGTACATGTAATACATATTTACTTCTATTTTACTAAATTGTTTTGTGAGTTTTAAAAATTTAAATCCATAAAATTTATTTTGTAGTATTGTATAAAGTAGGGATATGGTTTATTTCCAATTATTCAACACTAGTTATTAAATTATCAACTTTGTCCCTACTGATTTATGATGCTTCTTTTAAACTGGGGGATATTTTAGCTCGAAATTCTTGTGTACTATAAAAATAACCTCTCTCTCTCTCTCTTTCTCTCTCTCTCTCTCTCTCTCTCTCTCTCTCTCTCTCTCTCTCATCTCTTCCCCTCCAAATACTATAAATCTTTGTTTCCTCACTGTCTTCTTTGGCTCTTTCCTCTGACTTCTGGATAATTTCTCAAATAGTTCTTTCAACATAATTTAATTTTCTGCACCTTCAATTTTATTCCTTTTTGACCCCAATGCCAATTTTAAACCTGACATAGCTTTTTTATTTTTGGTTTTGTGGCAGACTTTAACATTTTTAGCTTCTGCTATTTTATCTTAGAATTTTGTCTTTTTATCTCATCTGTTCTTTCCTTATATGTCATTTTCTTGTTTCATGGTTCCTCTTTATCTTACCAAGAACACAAATCAGATACATTTTTTAAAAACTTGATCTATTTTCACAGCAACTGTCAAAGATAGGCTTTTCCTCTGAATCCTCCACACCTATTATCCTGCAGACTTTTCTCATAGGCCACAATGTCACATGCAGCGAGAGAGCGAACTATTTGGCAGAGAAACAAATTCCCTCAGCTCTTTGTAGCGTATTGCCTCTGAAGGTCCTCAGAGAAAGAGTGCAGGGGACACACTCTGTGTCTTATTTGTCACTAGCCTCCACTTGGCTATTTTAAATCTGGAGACACTCCCAAGTAAGGGGTCATCCCAAATCTCCAGCCTCATGCAAATATGAATCCAAAGTTTGTAAAAGGCCCCTCGGCCCCGTGTTCCAACCCAAATACTAGCCAGAGTCCTAACCTATTTTCTTTACACAATCAAACTCTCATCTTCAAATCCTGTGGACACATTTTCAGCCCATGAATAGGGAGCCACCTTCAATGACTATCTTCACCAATGGATCAGGTATGTGGATGGCCCTAGACAGCTACATACCCATTTGGATCCTCATAGAAAATTTCTTTGGGGGATATAGCTGGAAAGAGCGTGCCCATCCTCTGGCCCACATTCTGCTAGCCTGAAATACAATTGCATCATGCTGCCACCACCTAATTCTCCCAGTAGAGAATGAAAATATAGGCCATGGAGAATATGTGGTGGTCATTAGTCACCTTTTTTTTCTTTATAAACTAACTGTGATACCCAAAACACTGTTTGTATGCTTCTCCTACAATACTTGCTGCTCCCACCTCACGTAATATACCTAACCTGGGAAAACTGTACTTCCCAAAATGTCCCATCCCACCTTCTCTAACTTTTAGCAACACTGTATAGTGAGGGTTATTTTCTGAGGGGATGGAGAAAGCCAGAAACAGGAGAGTGATAGGAATTAGAAATGGATGGTAGATATATGATTTTTGCTTGATGTAGCACTTGTTTCATCCTTGCACTGTCAAACGTTAGTGTACGTAAAAGTCACCAGGGAATGTAGTTAAAATGAAGATTCTAATTTAGTAGATCTCAGATGGAGCATGTGATTCTGTGTTTCTAATAAGCTCCCAGATGATGCCAATGCTGTTGATTCATGGACCACACTTTGAGGTGCAAGACTGTGAGCTCCTTGAGGCAGGGACCATATTATATGAACTTAGCTCAGTGCCAGGATTATGACAGACACTTTCCAGGCATTTCTTCTACTGAATTGAAATGAAGCATTTTGGATTTGAAAGGCAGAGCACTCAGAAAAGACAAAATGTGCTTTTTAATCTGGCTGTGCTGGTAACACAGTTAGACCTCTTTTTCTTAAAGGCTGACTCTTAAGACATTTTTGAATTCCTAATCCCTAAATGACCATGAGTTTAGAATTTGGGGAAAAGTCTGATGGAGATACACTCAGTTGTTTTAAACACAAAACCAAGTTTTCCTTCCTGTATATTTGAGTCTTCTGTGGTTCAATATCCCCCTTTCTCCTGGGCTGGGTGTCACCCTACTGAGCACAAGTATGTTCACCAAATGCACATAACCAGCAGATGTGTTCACACAGACACACATGACCATGGTCACCAACCCATCACCACCCTCACCATCCCAGTCCCTCCAACAAATGGCATTCCATTGTGACTTTCACACAACACTAGTTCTGGTCGAGTTTATATCAGTATGGATCCACTCAAGAGACAGAAATTACACTAGTAATTTTATCAGAGGATAGTTGATATACAGAATTGTAAACTGGGTATAAAGTTGTTCACTAGGTATCATGGAGGTGGCAAATGCAGGAAGCAGCTCCCACCCCAGAGCTGGGGAACAAGGGGAAGAGGTTGAACTTAATAAAAAATGAGAAGCTTCAGAGGAAGGGCCCTGTAACTCAGACCCCCAGGGCCGGTGTCTGAGCTTCAGGGAGAGTACCCACGGGCCTGGGCCTGACCCTCTAAGGAGGTGCTGGTATCTCGGAGAGGGATGTAAGAAAGTTGGCTCTGCAAGTGTTGGGAAAACTGCAAACTGGCTTCAGCTGCTGCTACAGGAAGGAAGTGCCTCTGCCAGGGCAAAGAGGTGTTGCTGGGGAAAAGGACAGGAAAAGGAAGCACAAGGCAAAAGGAAACAGACAAGAAGGAGCATGTCTGCCTCTTCCTCCTCCGGCGTTGTGTCTCTGCCTAGCGTCCCCTATTTGAAGGTCCCAACAAGGAGCATCTAGTCAAACAGAAATGTGATTTGCAGAGGCCCAGCCTCAACATGGCAGAGCTAAGTATGGAAGGATGGGTCTGGAGCCAACAGACAATAACCAACAGCTTAAGAACTGATACACACATTGTGGGGGTGTGGGGCGTTGTATAAGTAAATAGATTTGGGGAAATTGGGTTAAGAAAGTGTAAATATCAAAGTAAAATTATAAAGTATCCTTTGCCTTAAACTATGACCCCCTATGGTTTTCCATCTATTGAACAAAGCTTTTTTTTACTTTAGAGAAAAAGTAGCTGCCATCAAGAACATAGGAACCACTGGAGGAAAGATGGAGGCTCTGACTCAGAGATGTTCTTATTTTCCATCAAAAGTGAAGGGGAGCTGGAAGTTCTTCTGGTTCTGGGAGGCGGGAATGAGAGGAGGATAATGAAAGAAATCAGGTGATCAGATATAAGAATCTTGGTTGCTAAAGCTCTAGGAAAAGAAGAGGAAAGAGTGACAGAAATTCCAAGGAGATTGAAGGAGAAGCTATGTTTGGAATTCTTGGAGGGAATTCCCCTCAACAGATGGCCTGGAAATGACACGGGAGCAGCCACATTGTGTGCTTAGGAAGAGGGATAACCAGAGACAGCACTCCTGCTCTCTGCTCCCTTGCGTCATGGATGAAATCCAAAGTTCTGTGTGCTTCCAGGATGCAGGAGGAGGTGGCGAGGTACTAAGACCATGCACTTTCCCTGGGGTCAGTGTGAACAAGAAAAAGAGTTCCTGTGGCAGTGGACATCTAGTTAGAAGATTTGACCTAAATACAGGGATTTGAAGGGCCAGCAGGAGCCATAGTGAGGTTAAGTTAGCACAGAGTTGCCAGGGAACTCTGATTAAAAAAAAAAAAATAGGTCATGGATTTCACCAGCCACAAACGTGAGCAGCCGATACTAGTTGGATGCAAAGTGGGCAGGGTGATGGACATCACTACAGAGGGCTCGTGAGTCCAGAGGATGGCACAGGAACCCTTGTGTAAGGCAGTAGTCCCTTTCCAACCTCCCTGAGGACCCAAAGAAATCTTCAGCAAAAGAAAAACCAATCCTGGTAAGGAGTTTGAACTGTGAATTTGACTAAATATTTATGAGTTTATCAAAACAACATCAAGCTAACTTGAAAGTGATTTTTTTAAATGGAAGAGAATGAAATTATTTTAGGTGATGAGATTTTTCACCACCACTGCCCTCTCTCTCCCTCCCTCCCTCCCTCCCTCCCCCCCCCCCCTCTCTCTCTCTCTCACACACACACACACACACACACACAATTTATCTAGGAGGATAAAGCGGGCTTAGGAAAACGATAAGAGACCAAAAATAAAATTAATCATTTAAAAACCTTTCTCTCTTTTTTTTACACCTGAGCATAGCCTGCAATTGTGAAACTTTCACTACACAGTCAATCAGTTGCCTCCATCACTTGACCTCTCCAAACTTTTACTATAATAGTGAGCGTGTGACTTTGCAAGAGGAGGAAAACACTGTTCCCCTGGAAATGTCCTTAGAGAAATGTACTGTAGACCACCCTCTGGGAAATCTGGATCATGCTTTACTAAGCATCTACTAAATGCAAATCATTGTGGAATCACTTACTCTGAATCGTCACGAATCCTCAGATAGGCAAGGTAGCATTATGTCTGCATTACAGGTGAGGAAACTGAGTCTCAGAGAGGTTAATTCTTAGTCAAGATCATACACCTAAGTAGAGTAAAACTGGCATTCAAGTTCACATCTGTTTGGTCTCAAACCCACTATATAAATCAATATAAAAACCAAGTGCTAAATAGAATAAGCACAAATTACAAACAAACCAACAAAACTAGACCACACAGAAATAGACACACAGGTGTAGAGAACAAATGCATGGACACCAAGCGGGGAAAGCGGCGGGGGGTGGTGTGATGAATTGGGGGATTGGGATTGACATGTATACACTAATATGTATAAAATAGATAACTAATAAGAGCCTGCTGTATAAAAAAAATAAATTAAATAAAATAAAAAAAAAGAAAACAATCCCATTTACAACAGTATCAAAAATAATAAACTACTTAGGAATAAACTTAACCAAGGAGGTGAAGAATCTGTACACTGCAAACTTCAAAACATTGATGAAAGAAATGAAAAAAAAAAAAAAAAAGAAAAAAAACCCAGACCATAAGTGCTCTGTGATTGGAGCCAATAACCCCCCTGTCCTTAAGACAAATACAAGAAAATAGCTTAGAAATACAGTTGCCCAGAGGTCTAAGCAAAAGCATTTACCACTACATTTCAGATCATCTGAAGACAGATTATTTGCATTTTATTTTATCTATCCAATTTTTCTTACACAATTGTCAAGTAGTATCTCTAGATCTAATTTAATTAAAGTTGGCCAAAGGGAACAAAGACAAGGAAACATATTTTGTAAGAACATATCAGATGCTATTATCCACAGTGCTGCTCTTAATCACTGCACAAGTCACAGAGGGCACCAATGAGCTAATTTTTACTTTGTATTTTCCTTACTAGTTCATATTCATATCATCTCTGGCATGTCACATTATTTCAGTTCCTCCATTCTAAAACTGGCACGTATATAACCACATGGCTTTTCAGCTCTCTCCTTCCCTTCCACAGTGATATTTTAGGTAGCCAAGGTGGTATGCACTGTTTTTAATTTTTTGCCTTTTATTCACTCTCCGTGGCGTTTTGACTCCTGAACCCCCGCTCTATTAATGATTCAGGCAAAAGCCAAATACAATTGACTAGTAATCAAATGTAGTGGATTCTTTTCAGTTCTCATTCTATTTGGTTTATCTGCAGAAGCTGACGTCAGTGTAACACCTCATCATTTATGAAAACCTCACTTTCCTTCCTTAATTCCCATGATGTCACTCTCTCCTGCCTCTTACACCTCTGACAGCTCTCTTTTTTGTCAAGTCCTCTTCCTTCCACTTTCTCTAATGTGATTTGCAATGTCTGTCTCTATCTACCTAAAACTAGACTTGTAAATACCAATCTTTTCCCAACTCTGAACCAATGGAATCTCCTTCTAATCACTGACTGAACATCTGCATCTGGACAGACTACAGATAAGCTGACATTAATAGCTTCAAAGTCTGCTTCGTTTTCCACCCGCTCAAACCTGAAGTTCCTCCTTCAACCAGTTTTGTTTTATGAGTCTTGTGAGCCAGCTGAAGACCTCACACCAGACGATCTGAGTGTTGCTCTGGGCACTCCTTGGTTGGATATCCTTACCGTCCGCTCAGTGCCAAGGCTAGCAAATCCGCCTCCACTGCCTCTTCCCTGCTCCAGGTAAGAATCACCTCTGAACGGTGCTGCTGTGACTGTTTACAAACATGCCTCTGCCTCTAGTCTTTGTCCCTCCAACCAGTCCTCCAACAGACTGACAAGACCACCTTTCTAAAACACAAATACCTTCACAAGACTCCAAAAAAATTTCTGACACTAGGAAAATGATAGCTTCCCACTACCTCGTTATTTTGTTGTAAATCCACATGGCATACACTATTTTTAATACACTGGCTTCAGGCCACTTTTGCAAATACACTTTTCTTCTCATAACCCTCCTGTCTCTATATACTATAATTCTTCTCATTGCCTATAACACTCTGTGTAATTTCAGGACTCTAGACGTTGCTCATTTTGCTTCCTTTCTTTATTATTCAACATTGTTAAGATGCATTTCAAATGTCACTTTCTTTCTGCTGCTCCCTAGGATCCTGGAAAAAAATCGATTGCTCACCTTTTCTCTTTATGAATGTGTATAATGTCAGCACATTACACAAGCACAAATTGTAGTATATAATAAAAAAAGACTTTGTTTTTGACTTGCGTATTTCAATATTTGTTAGGCTCCGTAACTGACTGATTCACTCTTATCTAATAATAATTTCTCCTGTTCCTTTATTTTGCAAGCATAGCCTCAACTGAGAAGTTAGAAGGTCAAGTTCCGAAAAAACTTAATAAGCTCCCAAAATAACACTGGCTACTTGGGAGTGGCAGAAGATGCCATGATTCTTCTCTTTTTTTAATCAATTATTCTAGAGAGACATAAGAAGAAAACAGGACAGGGAAGTTCTTTCTAGAGCTGGCCCATCCACAGGGTGTCTTGGTGGTCTTCAGCCCTGGCCAATGTTGACAGTGAATCTCTTGGGTATTTTTGCAGAAATTTGGAGGCTCCCCTGCTAAGGCATGTTGCATATAATTTCCCACACTACTTCAACTACCCACTTCACCCAGTGTCCTGTTTTTAGAGGTCCACATTCACTCTCATTGAAGTTCCATCACCTCTTACTTAGTGTTCTTGAGAAAGCCACAAAACAGCTTCAGGCTGGCTGTCTCTCCCGCAGAGTATGCATGTGGTTCCCAGAAAATGCTCATCCCTATTTGAACTGCCAACAGAAGGGAATTTAGTTGCTTCCCAGAAGCAGCAGCAACTTGCCTTCTTCTCTACAAGTAGAGCAGTTTGCCAGCTTATGTTGCCTGCCCTCCATATACCGTCACAGAATTCAGCCCCCTTTCCAGTCTCCCACATATCTCAAGTCCTCTGTGAGATTCCTGTGAAATCCCTGTCTCCAGTATTGAAGTAAAGGAAGTAGCATCCTCACCCATCTACCCCGCCTTGGTGGGAACCAAGTAAATCAGGTACCACGTCAGTTCCTGCCAAAGAAATTTCATTATGATATCTTATTTTCATCTCCATTTTCTCAATCTTTTATAGCTTAGATTTGTTTTAGGATTCACTGTTTAAAGTGACCATGAGTCATGAAATCAGTTACCAGTCACTTATTATGAAATCCTGCCTTTTAGTCTGGTATAATTTACTTTACAAGCAACATCTTTAGTGCTTTCGTTTCTTGGTTAAAACTTTAATTTCAATATCCTATTACACACAAATTCACACACATGCATGTAAAATAATTGGGAGTAGAAAATGCTTTTTCCATCCAAGTAATCTTTAATTTGGGTCAGCCCCACCTCCTGGGATTGGTAAGAAATGCAATATCAACTAACCATTTATGCCATGAAGACTGTGTGGATTTTTGCCCTTGTGCTGTGACAGTTTACTGGGAATGGCATTAAGTAAGGAGGAGCGAGTTCCTGATAAACTAATTCACCCCAAAATGACAGCTATGAAAGCTGAATTAACTTAAAATCAAAACAAGAGAACAGGGCTTCCCTGGTAGCGCAGTGGTTGAGAGTCCGCCTGCCGATGCAGGGGACACGGGTTCGTGCCCCGGTCCGGGAAGATCCCACATGCTGCGGAGCGGCTGGGCCCGTGAGCCATGGCCGCTGAGCCTGCGCGTCCGGAGCCTGTGCTCCGCAGCGGGAGAGGCCACAACAGTGAGAGGCCCGCGTACCTCAAAAAAACCCCAGAAAACATAAAACGAGAACAAAAACCCAAAGTATCTATTTTGAGGGCTTTGGAGACTAAACCAAAGCAGATAATATTTATTTATTTTAAATTAATTTAATTTTTTTAACATCTTTATTAGAGTATAATTGCTTTACAATGGTGTGTCAGTTTCTGCTTTATAACAAAGTGAATCAGTTATACATATACATATGTCCCCATATTTCTTCCCTCTTGCCTCTCACTTCGTCACAGCTTACCCTTCCCCCTCCCCATGTCCTCAAGTCCATGCTCTAGTAGGTCTGTGTTTTATTCCTGTCCTACCACTAATCTCTTCATGACATTTTTTTTTCTTAGATTCCATATATATGTGTTAGCATACGGTATTTGTTTTTCTCCTTCTGACTTACTTCACTCTGTATGACAGACTCCAGGTCTATCCACCTCATTACAAATAACTCAGTTTCATTTCTTTTTATGGCTGAGTAATATTCCATTGTATATATGTGCCACATCTTCTTTATCCATTCATCTGTTGATGGACACTTAGGTTGCTTCCATGTCCTGGCTATTGTAAATAGAGCTGCAATGAACATTTTGGTACATGACTCTTTTTGAATTATGGTATTCTCAGAGTATATGCCCAGTAGTAGAATTGTTAGGTCATATGGTAGTTCTATTTTTAGTTTTTTAAGGAACCTCCATACTGTTCTCCATGGTGGTTGTATCAATTTACATTCCCACCAACAGTGCAAGAGGGTTTCCTTTTCTCCACACCCTCTCCAGCATGTATTGTTTGTAGATTCTTTAATTATGGCCATTCTGACCGGTGTGAGATGATATCTCATTGTAGTTCTGATTTGCATTTCTCTAATGATTAATGATGTTGAGCGTTCTTTCATGTGTTTGTTGGCAATCTGTAAATCTTCTTTGGAGAAATGTCTATTTAGGTCTTCTGCCCATTTTTGGATTGGGTTGCTTGTGTTTTTGATATTGAGCTACATGAGTTGCTTGTATGTTTTGGAGATTAATCCTTTGTCAGTTGCTTCATTTGCAACTATTTTCTCCCATTCTGAGGGTTGT
>NC_041233.1:34041790-34055400 GCF_002837175.3 Physeter macrocephalus | reverse complement strand
AATGGGAGTGTTTTCTTAATTTCACTTTCAGATTTTTCATCATTAGTGTATAGGAATGCAAGAGATTTCTGTGCATTAATTTTGTATCCTGCTACTTTACCAATTTCATTGATTAGCTCTAGTAGTTTTATGGTAGCATATTTAGGATTCCTTATGTATAGTATCATGTCATCAAAAGCAGATAATATTTAGAGGGGAGTCAAAATTTAGACACAGTGTCTAGTGGGGAGTGAGTTCCTCCCCACCTTTTTTTTCCCTGTGCTATCTTTGGCTTTCCTTCTCTTTCCGTTGTTCCCTCTTTCTACTTTTTTCTTTCTTCCTTTCTTTCTTTCTTTTTTCCTTCCTTCCTTCCCCTCCTTCCCACTCTCCCTCTCTTACATTTTACATCAAGGGCAGCCATAGTTACGATGATCACAATTGCTCCAGGCAACTACAACTTTGATAGAAAATCCACTAATTTTCTTATTCAGTGGAGAAAACCCTGGCACTACAAGGACGAGCAGAAAAAGAGAGAGAAACACTAGAAATGAAAGATCAAAAGAGAAGTACAGTTATGGAACACTAATTCTATATCTAAACTCTGTGAAAATTTGTGACTGACTTCTAAATCACATATATGTGAGGTAAACTGAAAGTAGCTTGAACTTGAGCTCAAAGAACTGAACTGGCATTTGGACCACTGCTCACCACAGATGATCAGCTGGATTTGAGTCTAACTAGTCAATTGCCCGCTTAAAAAAATCAACCTCTGGGGAAATATGAGAATCCAGAATCCTCACAACATAGCATTCAAAATGTTATGAATCCAAGATGCAATCCAAAGTTACTTGGCATATGAAAAACAAGAAGAAAGATATGCAACAGATGCCAATCTTGAGATGATATAGATGCTAGAAATATCAGATAAGGACATTAAAAAGTCATTACAAGTATGCACACTGAAATAAAGTAAAATACACAGACAATACACTTAAATCGAAAAGATAATAAATGTCAGCAAAGAAACAGATAATAAAAATATTAAAAGTTGGACCACGAAGACCTGCAAAATTCAATACGTGAAGTAAATTTTTCAACAGATGGGTTTAATAAGTGTAGCAATGAAAAGGAAAGAATCAGTGAATGCAAAGATGGATTAATATAAATCACAGAATCTAAAGACAAGAAAGAAAAGTACCAAAATAAGTTAAACAGTCTGGGAATCCTGAGGAAAATTTCAAAAGGTTCAGAATAGAGGGAGAGAGAAGAGGGAGAAAAATATTTAAAGAAAAAATGTCAAAAACTTCCCAAATTTGTTCAAAAACAAATATACAGATTCAAGCAGCTCAGTAAACACCAAACATGACACATTTGAGGAGAACCACACTTAGGCACATCATAATCAAATTGCTAAAACACAGTACAAAGAGAAAAAGTTTGAAAGCAACCAGTGAATATCAACACATTACATACAGGGAAATAATAATTTGGATGACAACAGACTTCTGATTAGAAACAGGGGAGGTCAAAAGATAGTGAACAACATCTTTAAAAAGACTAAGGAAAAAAGATATCAGTCAACCCAGAATTCTGTAAGCAGCAGATATCTTAATAAATGAAAAGAAAATAAAAACACTTGTAGTTAAAGGAAAAATAGAGTAATTCACTGTCACCAGACTTTGTAGCACAAGAAATGTTCACAGGAAATTTTTCAGCATGAGTGAAAACTAGACTCTTCAGAAATAAATGAAAAGCATTTCAAATGGTAAATATAAAAGATTATTTTTTTCTCGTAGCTTCTTTACAAACATATATGCTGCAAAAAAATACATAAAAAATATAAATTATCTTACTTATGTAAGTGGATGCAATACATATAACAACTATAAGAAAAAGGAGGTGAAAAGATTAAAGAGCCTACATGGTTGCAGAGCTTGTATATTTTACATGAAGTAATACTATATAAATTCCAGGTAGAATTTGAAAATTTAAGATTGTATGTTGTAATCTCCATAGCAACCAGTATAAAATAATGTAGAAAGGTATATTAACCCCTTGTTAAAATGAGAAATCTGCAAGATGGCCAAGAAGGAGGACCATCCCTCCCTTCCTAACTCCCCCCAGTTCAATTTAAGTAAACCCTCCCTTTCAATGACTCCTGTGGGAAGCTTGTTAATACAACAAAATGTGCTCAGAGAGGAGCGGCCAGGTTCAGCTAATTGTTTCTATCTCAGGATTCGATGTTGCTTTCCCAGCTAGCTGCTTAGTGCACAAGTTCATTGTGACTCTTTCTGTAGTCTGTCAGACACGTGAAATTGCTGGGCTGCCAGTCAGAAGATTTAGAAGAAAATGTAGTAAATTATAGATTAGACGTACATGAAATACATGTAGGAAATAAAACCTAAGCAGTCCTGTCATAGAGTGAAGGGAATACAAGGTAATCCTCTGAGAGCTGTTGCTACTGTGATTTTATTTATTATATGTTACAAATCTGAAAGTATGTATATACTTTATTGTTTTTGTAATGCTTTTTTTTTTTTTGCAGTAAGCCCTTTGGCAGTAGTGAACAACAAAAGTAAGCGCATATTTCATAAAAAAATAAGTGCTGAAATTCCATCTCTTACAAAAGCTGATGACAAGCCTGTAGCTTAATTTTTTATCAAAATTTACTTTTTAGTATGGGGCCATAGTACTTTTTCTTGTTGCATGGAAACAAGAAGTCAAAAATTGCTAAGAAGTGTTGGAATCCACTATTAAACTTAGTACTTTGACTGGATTGCACTGGCTAGGATATCCAATAGAGAGTTGAACAAAAGTGATGAGACCTTCGTTTCATTTTTTAACTTACAAAGAAAACTCAGTATTTCAAAAATAAATATGATGTTTACTGTAGATATTTTAGAAGTACTCACACTAGTTTGGTATTTATTTTTTAAATATAAATGGTTATAGAATTTCACCAAATGCTTTTTCTACATGTCATAGTGATCACATGGTTTTTCTCCTTTCTTTTTGTGTGTCAGTAACATTATTGATTTTCAAATGTTAACTCAGCATTACAGATCCAGATAAGCCTTATTAGGTCATGACAGATTATCTTTTTAATATATCATTGAATTTGATTCACTAATATTATGTTTAGGATTTCTGCATCAGAACTATGGTATAGGTATCCAATATAATAAAACCAATGTCTATTAATACAGAGATATTTTAAATGATATTATTTATCATCTAGGTACCCTCTTTCTCTTTCAAAATTGTCTCATCATGAAAGATAAATTATATGGTACATAATAATATACCATAGTGTAAAATAAGAGGAGCACAGTCAAAATATTCATAGGTATAGCAAAGTTCTGGGAAGGATAAGGAAAACATTGGTTGAGGACACAATGTCCAAAATATTTTGGCTTCTTCAATAAAATAGAAAAAGACATATCCTCAGTGAAACAAGAGTAGAAAACCTTAAGCCAATGAAAAATAGAGATGGAAATTCAACAGAATGCAATAAGGAATGAAAAAGATGAGCTTTACAGAGAGGTGGATGATCACAGAAGGAGTTACAAGGCATCTACACAACCAAAAAACAGAATTAACATCCATGTTAGAGCATAAAAATAGAGCAGGTCTGAAATGGCTGAACACAAAATCAGTAGCACTTTCAGTTCAAATGGCAATTTAAAACCACACATTTAACTTGCCTCTCTAACAACCCCACTAAAATGAATAATGAAATATAAAATTGGGAGAAACACGTATCACCACATGAAACTAAGGAAACATGGCACCCAAAGGCAAAAGAAAAACTCAAAGGCTCTGTGAACTACAGCATAAAAGCTCTGGATAAAATGAAGGGCCAACGGTCTCCAACAGAGTCGGCTGTGCTTAGGAGTGGGTGGACTTCCTCCAGCAAATCCCCAACATCAATTCCAAATTTCAAGAAGCAGGACCTGAAGGCAACCTTCGGCTATTGCATAACTGGCTCAGTTCAAACGCAGCCCTACAAGGGCGAGTGGTAACCAGCACGGCAGACCTGTTCTTGCGAACATTGCTCTAAAGAAGGGAGGAGGTCTTGCTCTAACTGCCTGCAAATGAGGGATGACCTTCTCCTTAAAAAACGCATATACTAATCAGATATCTTTAAGCTATCATATAAAAAGCAAAGATAAAAACAAGAGAGAGAGAGAGAAAAAAAGAAATCCAGAGAAAAAGAAAGCCAAAGAAAAGGCCTTCTGTACCTTCAGAGCATGCAAGTACATTTACCTCTTGTGCTTGCACCACTATACATCCATGCAAAAAAGAAAAGTCAGCAAATCTAAACATGTTCTTCTCACTCATCCAGCCCTAGAAATCTGAACAGTGCTCTTCATGGTCTCTAACCATGCCCATCTTGATTCCCAATATTAGACAGACATGGAGCTCCCTCTTTAATGAGAGCAAACAGAAAAAAAAAAAAAAAATATATATATATATATATATATATATATATATATATATTAGCTGAGGAATAGGAATAAATGTTTCCTTCTAAGACAGATTATTCTAAGAAGAGGTATTCTAAGGTCCTGAAGGTATTCTAAGAAATACCTTTAGGAAATAGTTTACTTCATATACTTATCAAGATCTGAGATTAAAACAAATGTGTGAAAAGAAATAAGTGAACAATGAGAAAATATTGTTTTCAGATGAAAAATTAGATTATCAAAAATTGTAAAGTCAATGAAGGTTAGGAATATCCGAAACTGTGATATTCTGTGGACGCCCAGAAAACTGTGGAAAGACAAACTGTGGAAGACAAAGAGTGGATTAAAAAATCGAGTTTGTAGGGCTTCCCTGGTGGCGCAGTGGTTGAGAGTCTGCCTGCCGATGCAGGGGACACAGGTTCGTGCCCCGGTCCAGGAAGATCCCACATGCCGCGGAGCGGCTGGGCCCGTGAGCCATGGCCGCTGAGCCTGCGCGTCCGGAGCCTGTGCTCCGCAACGGGAGAGGCCACAACAGTGAGAGGCCTGCATACCGCAAAAAAAAAAAGAAAAAAAAAAATCGAGTTTGTAAAATATCAAGTGGAGCCCAACAGAAAAGGATAAGGAGATGAATGCAAGTTCAAGGACAGAATCTATGAACACAGAGTATTTATGGAGAAAGACACACACGTTCAAGAAAAGGACTATAGAATAGATGAATAAGCAATAAATAAAGAAAAAAAAGAGAAATTTTACTGAGTTGAGGATTGAGGCTTCACACTGAAAATTTTTATTAAAGAAGTCTACCCAGACTGTTGATGGTGAACTTTCTGAAATTAAAACAAATGAAAGGAAAAAAGAGAACCTGAATTCTTATTTAAATGACTCACTGAGCATAAATATTTCCCTCTTCTTTCTCTCAAAATCTCATGAAAATGACAAAATTGCTCTGATGTAGGGGAAAAAAGGTAATGCTACAATATTAAGAATGCCTTCAAAAGCAAAGAAATATAGAGTATTTCTGGACAATATTAAGCTAATGCAATAATATTGATCACCACACGTAATATGTCTGTGGAACCTTGAAACTTATGAAACAGATGAGAGAACCTCTGAAAAATTAAGTTTGTCCAAAAGAGACCCTCAAAAACAAGGTCACAGAGAGCAAGAGCAAAGGAGCTAGAACAGAGTGTGGGCTTTTTTTAATGTGTAATTAAAGGATTACAAAATAGTTACTGCAGGCCCCTGCTTTCAGGCCTGCTGCCTATTTTCCAACTGGATAAAATCTGCAGGGCCACTTTTTACTGACCGTGGGAATTCAGCCAAAGGGTCTATAAAGGGGTGACTTCAGACTTTTGTCCCCCCTGTGGGGGACAGGGCCACTTACATTGTCCACATAGGTTCTTTCTGCACCTTTAAAGTAGAGCCTGCCTACTTTTACCTTCCTGTCCACTGGACAGAGCTGGTCTCAGCACTCATCATTGTGGCAATAACTATTGTCACATGTGCCAAGGAAATTTTCATGAACAGTGATCACAGCTAAATCTATAAGTGTATTAATATATCGAAATGAGCAAGGAAAAAAATCATCAGACATTGGAGGAAAAAAATACTTAAAAAAATTTAACACCATGAAAGGGAGAAATCGAAATCAACAAACAGGATAACTAACACTAGCGGAGTCAGAGTTAGCACTGAATACAGAAAGATTTTTTAACTGTCTTGTATTCATATTTTCATAGAATGAAAGGATGCTCTGAAAAATAGAAAGTAATTATTTGTTTCTTTAAATTAAAAACATGATTACTAAGATTAAAAATACAATAATAATACAAAGGTTGGATAGCAGAATTGTCATGGATAAAGATTATTTTTGTGATTGGGAAGATAAAGCTGAAGAATGATCCCAATGTACAGTTTAAAATTTCAAAGCAATAAGAGTTGAAAGATACTAAGCAGAAGACATGGAGGTTAGATCTACAGTCGCCAATATCCTTTTAAGATTCCGACTGGCATCCAACTTCTCATCTCAAACACTGAATTCTAGAAAGTAGCAAGTAAGAATGAAGGATTTTTGAACTAAAAAACCCCTATCCCTATCAAAACTTTGACCCAACTATGAGAAAAAATAGACTTTTTAGACATCAATGGAAAAAAGCTATATTTTACTTACACTTCTTTTTTCACAAAATGTATTCACTAACATATCCTTGCAAACTGAGAAATGAATCTTAGTATGTGGAGGATACATAATGACAAAAGTAGTTAACTTTACATAGTCATAGGTAATAATGCTATGGAACATAATCCAGCTGTTAAATAAGTGTTCTATTCCCAAAAAATTAGGGTCCAAGAGGAAGAGAAGAATTCAAATCCTATGGAAAACAGTGTGGAGGTTCCTCAGAAAACTAAAAATAGAATTACCATATGATCCAGCAATACCACTCCTGGGCATACACTATAACTCAAAAAGATACATGCATCTCTATGTTCATAGCAGCACTATTCACAATAGCCAAAACATGGAAACAACCTAAATGTCCATCGACAGATGAATGGATAAAGAAGATGTGGTACATATATACAGTACAATGGAATACTACTCAGCCATAATAAAGAATGAAATAATACCATTTGCAGCAACATGGATGCAACTGGAGATTATCATACTAAGTGAAGTAAGTCAGAAAGAGAAAGACAAATACCATATGATATCACTTATATGTAGAATCTAAAATATGGCACAAATGAACCTATTTACAAAACAGAAACGGACTCACAGACATAGAGAACAGACTTGTGGCTGCGGGGCGGGGGAAGGACTGGGAGTGTGGGATGGGCAGATGCAAACTATTATATATATAGGATGGATAAACAACAAGGTCCTACCATACAGCACAGGGTATCCTGTGATAAACCATAATGGAAAAGAATATATAAAAGAAAAAAATGTAAAAAAAAATACCCATTTCAAAGCTGTAAGACCAAAGAATAAAACTGACAGATTACAAAATTTTTAAAAAAGGAAAAAACAGAGAGAGAGAATTCAAATCCTACTAGAGTTTTTGCCTGTTCTATGGTACTCTAGGGTTGGGCTATGGTTAGCAATCCAGTTTTGACAAATGTGTTTGCTTAAAAGTTAATGTAATAACTAGTAGAACAGATGTGTGAAGTAGAAAGTCCAATCCATGAGAACAAGAGAAAAAGATCAATCTAACAAAACTCAGGGTAAGGGAAAAAAAATCCATTGTAACAATGAAATAAAGCTTAATAAAGAGAAAACATAAACTGTGTCTAGAAATGTTGTTGATTATATTTTATGAAAACCCTCTCATTTAAAACCACCTGGAAATAGCAGATAAAATTCAATAAAGATTACTTTACTTGCCTAGCTGAATTTTCAAGAATGTTAGAGAAATCTTTACAGTCTGGCATCTAGTAATTGGGATCACAAGCTACAACTGAAGACCTGGCTGTACTAAGGGCATTTTCCAGTTATAATAAAACCAGGTTTGACTCTTAACAACCTCAAGATCTTTAGGAGAAAGGGTCTTAGGTGAATATAGGTGGGAGTTAGATCGAATCCACCACATAAATCCCTCAGAAGGTTATACTGTCAGGTAAAGATACTTGTTTTCAAAGAAAGGTAACACAAAACTTTGCTCTAACCAAAAGCAAAAAGTCATAATTTCAGTCTTGCCCATACACAGGTAAGGGGATTAAATTTATTTGAATGTTCCAGAAAGTACCAATTCTGGATGTTAACTTAAAGAGCTTCCAGGTTCTTGACATCCTTTTCAGGAGAAAAAAGAAGCCAGCCTTCTCAACGTTGTCACTAATAAATACCTGGTGAAAATGAGCTCATGCACAGAAAGAAGTCATTATAAGCTAAAGTAAGCTGAAACAACAATCAACAGAATTAAATCTCCAAGGAGTTTAGAGAGAGGAAAAATTAGATACAGAACATGAGACTTTTACTTAAAATGTTTAAAGAAATAAAAGAGAATCTAAAATATGTAAAAGAAGACGCTATTTATGAAGAACATGAGTATTTGAAAAATGAACCGAATCAAACAAGTTCTGAAAATTAAAAATTATACTCATTTAAATAAAAAACTCAGTGAATAGGTTAAAAAACAGAATAGACATAACTGGTTAGAGAAACAGTGAAAGAAAAGATTGATTTCAAGAAATAACCCAGAGGCAACACAGCAATTAAGCATATGAATGACAGATTGAGACACAGTGGTAGATAGACTGATAAGGACCAACATACATGCAACTGAGGTCCAGAAAAAAAGAGAGAATGAAGGAGAGACAGTATATATTTAGTTAAGTCTATAACTAATCAAATGCCTTGCTCTTCAAATCCTAGAAATAAACCAAATCCTAATCAGAAAAACTAAAATGAAAATCATACCTGAATGCTAGCTACCATAACAAACCCTAAAATGTTTCATGGCTCAAACCTGATAGAAGTTAATTTCTTGTTCACATAAAATCCAAAATGAGAATGTTGATTATCGAGTGTCATCTATCATTTCTGCTCACATTCTTTTGGCTGGAAAATAGCTCATCAGTCACAACAAGGTGCAAAGAAGAGTGGGAAATGCAGGGTAGCTTTGAACCCAGGAAAAGTAAGAAAAGGACATTGATGAATGCATAGTCTTTTATCTGAAACACCTTACCCTTCTCATCATGAAATATTCATTTTATCATTCCCCCTATAGAAGGAGATAACCCATGCCTATCTGGTTCAAAGTTTGCTATTTCCAGATGATTCCCATTCCTCTCCATCAGGTTTGTTTGTAAATCACCATGGGCCAGTGATCTGGGAATAAAAATATTTTATTTGCTCTAATACACAGTGGTGGAAAAGGCACAGAATATCCATAATAAACACTTCCAATGTGAAAAGATAAATCACTTGTTGATTTGTTTGTAGGACTAATGAAATCTAACTGGGCAGGTTCTGTGAAAATCAGCTGCTTGTATGTGGAATGATTTTCATTCTTCTCTCTGGCCAAATCTGAAGTGGGTAAGGGCACACATATTCTCGCAGATATTAGGACTTACTATAAAGTTATGTAGTAACTAAACTAGAGTATTAATACCACAGTAGTAGCAGTGCCAAAGGTATGATGGTGGAACTTGATGATGGAACAAGTCTTTTAGTATCACTTAACGTGCTTCAGAGCCTCAAAAAGGAGAAATCTGAATTTGTTGGTAACATAAAAGGTGAAATAATGCATAGAAATAGATGAATAGGTCATTGAAACAGAACAAGACAGTCAATGTATATATGCCAATTTAATATATGCAGAAAGTGGCTTTTCAAATAGGTGAGAAAGGAATAGATTATTCGGTTATTCAAAAAATGGTATTGGGACAACCCACTATTCATTTGGGATCAAAATATAAATATCTCACACCATACACAGAAACAGATTCTAGATAGATAACATAACTTTTCAATGCTATAAAATATACTATAAAACATAGAGAATATTTTCATATTCTTATATAAGGTAAAATCTTTCCTAATGAATATTTAAAAAAAACTAGAGGCTACAAATTTGACAAATTAGATTGTATATATTCCAAATGAAGTTTTGTTTTGTTTTTTAATTACAGAAGATGTGGTAAACAAAGCCAGCAGGCAAGGAAGCTTGGAAAATATAATCCTCTGAAATACAGAGCAGAGGAGATAAGAGGAATGGATTTTTGGTAACAAATAGACAAACAGACTGATACAAAGTGCATTTTAGACTGAAGAACAGAGTTCATTAAATGAGTGGGTCATTTCACACAAAAGGCTATTCTTATTTCAACAAAAGGGAAAAGTTAAGCAAGCCCCTCAATCTGTATATATGCTTTCAGTTATGGAAAAAGACAAGACTGCAAACAATGACCTGAGGTTTAGTGCTTAAGATCACCCATCTTTTAAATGTGGAATATTTTGCTTGTAGGAAAGACAGCTATTATGTCTATTTCAGGCTGAGGAACACACCAAGTGCTATCAAAGAGCAAGTGTGTAATCACAATGGGCCACTTAAATTTGAATGGCACTTTGATAACTGCACAGTGCTTTTGGTTGTGTTATCTCATTTAATCCTCTCAAAACTACCCTAGTCAGATAATATCGACCTTCTTTGTCTAAGAGAAATAGAGTCTCAAAGAGATTTAGACTACTTCCAAAAGGTCAGACAGTGAAGGCAGGAGTCAGGATTCAAATCCAGATCTTCCTTTGACACAAAAGCAGTGATATTTCTACCCCTTCAACTATGACCTCTCCCTCTTTATTCAATTGAGTTTAAAACATTCTATAAACAAGGTTAAAAGACATCATAGCTCAAGGAAAATGATTTGCAACATATATAATACATAAAGCATTCATGGCTACACTCTTTAATGTGCTCCTTTGCACCAAAAGATAAAAGGCAAAGAAACCAACAGAAGCATAAGTAAATGACAAAAATGGATAATTTAAAGATAAAATGTACAAATGTTCAGAAACATATTAAACTACATTCTCTCATACTGATAATTAGCAAGATGCAAATTGAAAATGTAACTGCTACCTCATTTCTTGCCTATCAATTTGGTAAAGACATTTGATTATATTTTGTGTTGGATATTTATATATTTCACTGTTATACAATGTGTCATTTTGATGGTCAGAATATAAGAGAGATGCTATTGATTGATTAGAAATTGATCAATTGATTAGAAAGCAACCCACGTGGTTTTTTCTACTAATCAAGACCAAGAACTTGCCAGAGAAGAGTGAGGCTTTATCTTCAACTCTCATTTCTATCAGAGAAGATCTGCTTATATGTTAAATCTCTGGATAAGAGTTTATTTAAAAAAAAATTATTCTGTCAAGATGAAAAAGAAGGGGAGAAGGAGAAAAAGGAAGAGGAGAAAGAAGAAGATGACAAAGAAGGAGGAGAAAGGAAAAGAAAACAATGAAGAAAAATAAAGGTGTTGGAAAATCCTTGTTGCACTGGAGAGAGTGCAGGCATTGCGGAAAGCAGTTTCAATTTGACATTTCTTCCACCTCTCATTTCCTATGTGACCATGTATAATTTGCATAACATGTATGAGCCCCAATCCATTCATTTATGCCAATATTTTGCAATTTCTACAAAAGCTAAAAAAAAAAGCCTTCAGAGGATAGACTGGTAACTCAACTGATTGAAGGACATTGGTGTAATCACAGTAGGGTGTGGTAGGTTCTAGAAGCAACTAGAGAGTAAAAGCACACTAAAGGAATTCAAATACAGAAGTTCTTAAAAATATCATGCAAGCTAAGTAGGTCATCTCTTGGCACAAGCTGACTGGGCTGTGTTGGGAGTTTGAGCCCCTGATTTACAATTACGTTACGTGGTAGGTTTAGTCCAACTTTAGAGAGTAGTGTTGTTTTATGGCTACAAGTATAAATTAATCAACTGAAAATGTTGAACAAATCACCTAACTGGTCTTCTTTTATGGAAATACTCAAATAAAACTTGAGTGATAAATTATCTTTCGTTTTGAATGGTGAGCCAGTCCTCAACAAGGATGAGTCTCTTTAAAAGATTTATTGCCTTAACTGAATATTAATCAGCTTTATTTTATATGTCTGCAAATGTTCTAAAGCTTCATTAAAAGTTTTCTTCTTAATTAGGCTCTCAATAAACATATTGATTAATATTACAAAAAAGAAAAGATCTGAGCAAGGCTCCTCTGTGGAGGACATCTGCTGTTTCTATTTGCCCTTGGGTTTGTTCTACCTTTTCTGCAAAGAGTACCTCGACTTACCTTCAAGGATTTCCTCCACAAATCCTTAGGTGACATCACTGCAGTGTCACTAGGTTTTTCCCATTGTCCATGCTGCCCTGACTCAAAACGTTCTTGTTCCTCCTTTGCTAGCTCTGGGAATAAGAAACCAAGGGCTCACAATGAGGAGCAAGCCCACGTTATCAAACATCAGCAGTTATTTTTCTCAGTCTCTCCTCTCTCTGCATCTGCTCTATCTTTCATTGCATCATTAAGGACCCATTTCTCTAGTGCCATCAGTTCCTGCCATTTGTATCTGAGAATTCAGATATCTAATGAGAGACTATTTATCAAAGCCACCCCAAAACTGCTTCCCCAGTGCCTGTGCTCTCTCTCCAATACAAAGAATGATGATTGGTCCCACTTGGGTCAGACTCCCACCACTGGACCAGCCCACTTGGGCTACAGCCACACTGCTCCCGCTGCAACTGTGTTGATGGGGTTTGGAGAAGGAGGGACTATTCTCAGGAGGAAAAAAAAAAAAAGGTGCTAGAAATGCAAACAGATAGGCATCCGCCACAAAGCCTGGAGATAGAGTGCCGTGAACGGCAAAGGAGGGAAAATGCCAGGATCATTTCAAAGAAAGATGGAAATGGAGAACAGTATGGAGGTTCCTTAAAAAACGAAATATAGAACTACCATACGACCCAGCAATCCCACTACTGGGCATATAACCTGAGAAAACCATAATTCAAAAAGAGATACGTATAAGTGATTCACTTTGTTGTAAAGCAGAAACTAACACACCATTGTAAAGCAATTATACTCCAATAAAGATGTTAAAAAAAAAAAGAGTGACAAAGGCTGCAGAGCACACAGTACCATAAGGGTTGACAGGAATCCCTGGATTTAGCAATGAGGCAGTCACAAATAACCTTGGCGAGAATGCAGCTCGTTGGGTGAGGTGTGAAGGAGACTGAGGTGACCACATCCAAGGGGCTGAGAATGCTATTAACCCAAGTTAGAAAGAATATATCCCTGACAAGAATGCTACTGAGATCTGACAAGAATGCTATCAAGTTAATTTTGTTTCTTGTTAAAGAATGAGCATGGTCATAGGCTAATAATCTCTTGACTTTATAATCCCTGGTTTTCTGCCACGTGAGACTGGGAAGAGAATAGGCTCTGAGCGGATACTGGGGAAAGGACCACACCCCGAGTTTTTCGGCGGTTCAGGATCTCCTGTGTGTTCTTTTTTTTTTTTAACATCTTTATTGGAGTATAATTGCTTTAGAATGGTGTGTTAGTTTCTGCTTTACAACAAAGTGAATCAGTTATACGTATGTCCCCATATCTCTTCCCTCTTGCGTCTCCCTCCCTCCCACCCTCCCTATCCCACCCCTCTAG
>NC_041233.1:34023728-34041597 GCF_002837175.3 Physeter macrocephalus | reverse complement strand
GCTTCCCACTAGCTATCTATTTTACGTTTGGTAGTGTATATATGTCCATGCCTCCTGTGTGCTCTTAATAAACCATGTCTCTTTGCCATCCAAGGAACATATGCAGTGACCACAAGGAAGGCTCACCACAAAATATCTCACACTACCTGTACCAACAGATTAATTTATATCAACAATACGATGTCTGTTCAATTCCCTAAGTTATATCCTTTCACGTCTATAAAACATTTTCTCTCCCCCGTGTCTGCCTTCCCCCATCGGTCTGACCACAGAAAGCCCTCTCTCCTCTAATATCAATACTTTCCTTTGTGGAAGTTTTCTGGAGTTACCCACAGAGAGTTAATACTTTTTCATTCGAATTCTGCATCTGAATGCCCCTCATGTAACAGAGACAACATTATATTATGATGGTTCATGCACTCCTCTGACTTACTTCCCAGGTGTTACGCTGACCAGGACAGGAAACGGTGCAGCCATTACAGAATCTCAGGTGTGGGCTGGGGCACAAGACACAGACCAGAGCTCATGGGTACACTGCACTTCTCTTCCTCAACTGGCCTGCCTTGCAGGATCGTTTGCATACCTACAGTAAAACACCTGTGACATGAATACACCTAAGTTAAGATATCTCCGCTCTGGAACCATCTTGTATTCTGTCTGCCCAGCTTTCTCTCAACACCTGAAACATCCTGGCATCCCCCAGCTTGCCTACCTACTGGATGAGACCAATCAGGACTCAGCCCCACATGCCCTGTTCCATTCTCTGCAGAAAAGGTGACCCAGTGTTATGAGAACAGATGGGATTTACCCAGCATCTAGACTCAGCACAGAGGAATGTTATATATGAAACGAGGCCAGCTGCTGGGGTAGTGCTTGAGCCTCAGCTGGGAAGATTGCAGGCCACATTTGGCCTGCAACCCTTCAGAGAAGAGGGTGAGCCAGCTCTTTCTAGAAATGGCAGGATGGAGGAAAGGAAAGGGAAAGGCCAGTTAGCAATAGTTGGTGCTCACACGTGTACAACTCTGACTTTCCAGAGAATAAGTTAGCATTTATTTAGGGATCAGTGACAATAGTACTCACTAGGAATAGGTGAGATTAGCAAGTGGGGAAAAAAAAAAAGTCTTTGGTGCCTCTGTTTAGGGGATCTTCACTGACACCTTGTGTCTCTCAAAGGGAGAAGCCATGAGGCTTTGTGGTTAAAGGCATAGCCTCCAGAGTCCAGGTCCACCCCTGATGATCTGTGTGATCTTGGACAAGTTACTCAAATTATCAGCATTTAACTTCATCATTTAAAATTTAAATTTAAAAGTCCTAGCTGGCACGGTTGTTGGAAGGATTATAAAGCATAGAAAGCACTTAATACGTGAAGTGCTTAAGACAGTACCTAGTAGGTGTTCGATGAACAATTATTAACTGGAGGGTTTTCAGATACCAGGATTTCCAGAGATTTGTGTTTTTAATTTCAGGTAAATGTTTCATTTATTTGATAGGTTTTGTTTTCTCATGCCATCAGTTGTGGTTTTGGTGGGGAGTTGGGGGAAGCTGAAGGAGATAATGCAATGGACTACCCAGTAAGATGCTATATTTGACCGGAAGCCTCAGAGAAAAGTAAATTACATTACTATAGTTTTAATTTTTTTTTTTTTTTTTTTTTGCGGTACCGGGGGCCTCTCACTGCTGTGGCCTCTCCCGTTGCGGAGCACAGGCTCCGGACGCGCAGGCTCAGCGGCCATGGCTCACGGGCCCAGCTGCTCCGCGGCATGTGGGATCTTCCCGGACCGGGGCACGAACCCGTGTCCCCTGCATCCGCAGGCGGACTCTCAACCACTGCGCCACCAGGGAAGCCTATAGTTTTAATTTTTAAAGTATTTAATTATAGTCCAATTATTTGCAATTTGATCATCCCAAATGGCATAGCTCATATATGCAGTCTCTTTAATAAACTACAAATTATGTTTCTTAACTCACTATTCTGGAAAATCTGCCTTAATTGATTTCCCAACTATTGATGACATTTTGAGCACTTGATTCTGCATGAACTTCTATAAGGAAGGATAAAACAGGCTAGTCCTATGTAAAATGCCTTGCCGCAAAGAGTTAATGCACTGTCAATGATTATGTTTATAAAGTTATTTTAAAAAGCAAACCAGAACCCTCAGCAGCTTTCAACCTTCCAGAATATGACAATAGGCATAGTCAGGGAACTGGCTCTGTGCTTTTCTCTACCACTTTTGTGGAGTCTAGGCTCTCCCTGAGTGCAGCCCTACTTGCTTCCTCAAGTTTCTCTCTCACCACTCTGCCTGGCTCTGTTTGATCCAGCGACATTGGCCTTCCCTCTTCTGGTTTCTGATTCTCCACCAGCCATTTCCTCTCTCTGGGCCTGTACCCACATTACTCCTCTGCATGGTATGCTCTCTGCTCTTCTTTTGAGGCTAATGTCTACCTAGGTTTAGCTCCCAGCTTAAGTGCTTCCTTCTCAGGGACACCTCTGAAACCATATTCTCCTCCTCGATCCTTTTAGAGCACCCTGCACTTTTCATCATAGCCCTTGTCACAAATGCATTTAAATGGTTACTTATGTAATTTTCACTTAATTGTAGTCATCCCTATTAACATGTATTTTTCATATTGAGAGAGACCATGTCTTTTTGATTTACTGCTCTATTCTGAGCATTTAGCCCAGTACCTGTTCAATAAATATTTATGAACTGGGTGAATAAGTGAGGAAGCTTGTAGGAGAAGCCAAAGCTGTTTCATCTTGAGGTTCGTGCTCAGGCTTTTGAGCTGGACAGGTTTGGGATGGAAACAGATTTGCTATTTAATTATCCTGTGACTGTGAGCAAGAAACTAAATATCTCTAAGCCTCAGCATTTTCCCTTCTGTGACATGGAGATAATATAGTACCTCCACATAAGATTACAGTAACATATAAATTAGGTTGTGTTGTACCCACAAATACCTATTATAGTTCACAGAGTAAGCACTCAAAAGTTCCCAGTGCTGAGGCTTCCCTGGTGGCGCAGTGGTTGAGAGTTCGCCTGCCGATGCAGGGGACACAGGTTCGTGCCCCGGTCCGGGAAGATCCCACATGCCGCAGAGCGGCTGTGCCCGTGAGCCATGGCCCCTGAGCCTGCGCATCTGGAGCCTGTTGCTCCACAACAGTGAGAGGCCCCGCGTACCTCAAAAAAAAAAAAAAAATTCCCAGTGCTCAAGGCTCACTACCATTAAGAGTGATGTGGAGTAGAAATCTATTTCCATGATAAATGCCTTGCATGTATCATTAAAACTCAGACAGCTGATATCATAGAAGAGCTAACATCAATGGCAGCTCAGTTCTTTCTGAAAGCTGCTTGAGAGTGTAACTGACCCTGATATAGCACAGGAAGACCATTTGTTGCCTCTCCAAGCTCAGCCTGAGAAGCAGTCCTCATCAAGTTGTAGCACTACACAGCTTCTCCCATGAGAGCTTCTGGCTTCCCAAATACAGCCAAACTCCCATCCTCAATTATATTGTTTAAAACAATGTACGGTGTCTCTCCTTCTGGGAGGGCTCAGTGGGGGTTCTTATAATTATCACCTAAGCAACTTTCTAGGCACTAGCCAGCATTAGGAAAGAGAATGTTCTGGTAACATCTGGTCTGGGCATACATATGAACTTCACATCTAAGTATAAAACATGTAGCACTCACCACACCCGACAGTCTACACAGTCTGGTAGGATACATGAATCTAGCTCCTTACATCCCAGCCTCTCCAACATATCCATTTCAGATGCAGTTTGTCCTTTACATCTGCAAAACAAAATCATAAAAAAAAAATCTGTTTAATAACTTTTAATTTCTAATTACACACTGTAGAAAATTATTTTGTACAAGAAGGACCACTCGCCCCTTTAGAATACAACTTCCAGAGAACTTTGTAGATAAAAACAATCTTAAGAAAAAAAGAACAAAGCTGAAGGTATCACCCTCCCAGACTTAAGACTATACTACGAACCTACAGTAATCAAAACAGTATAGTACTGGCACTAAAACAGACACATAGATCAATGGAACAAAATAGAGAGCCCAGAAATAAACCATGTATGTATGGTCAATTAATCTACAACAAAGGAGGCAAGAATATACCACAGAGAAAAGACAGTCTCTTCAATAAGTGGTGCTGGGAAAATTGGACAGCTACATGTAAAAGAATGAAGTTAGAACATTTCCTCACACTATATACAAAAATAAACTCAAATGGATTAAAGACCTAAGTGTAAGACCTGAAACCATAAACCTCCCAGAAGACAACATAGGCAGAACACTCTTTGACATAAACCACAGCATTATTTTTTTGGATCTGTCCCCTAAGGCAAAAGAAATAAAAGCAAAAATAAATAAATGGGACCTAATTAAACTTAAAAGCTTTTGCACTGCAAAGGAGACTACTGACAAAACAAAGAGACAACCTATAGACTGGGAGAAAATGTTTGCAAATGATATGACTGACAAGGGGTTAATATCCAAAATATATAAACAGCTCATACAACTCAACAGCAAAACAAAAACAAAAACAAAAAAACCCACACAACTCCATCAAAAAATAGACAGAAGACCTAAATAGGCATTTTTCCAAAGAAGACATATAGATAGCTAACAGACACATGAAAAAATGCTCAACTTTGCTAATTATTAGAGAAATGTGAATCAAAACAACAATGAGATATCACTTCACACCTGTCAGGATGGCTATCATCAAAAAATGTACAAATAACAAATGTGGGAGAGGGTGTGGACTAAAAGAAACTTTCCTACACTGTTGATGGGAATGTAAACTGGTGCAGCCACTATGGAAAACAGTATGGGGGTTCCTTAAAAAAACTAAAAATAGAGTTACTATATGATCAAGCAATCCCACTCCTGGGCATATATCTGGAAAAGATGAAAACTCTAATTCGGAAAGATATGTGCACACCAATGTTCACAGCAGCACTATTTACAATAGCAAAGATATGGAAGCAACCCAAGTATCCATCAACACATGAATAGATAAAGAAAACGTGGCATATATGAAGTATTACTCAGCCATTAAAAAGAATGAAATTCTGCCCTCTGCAGCAATACAGATGGACCTAGAGAACAATATGCTTGGTGAAATAAGTCAGACAGAGAAAGACAAATACTTTATGATATCACTTATATGTGGCATCTAAAAATTAAAACAAACAAACATATATAGCAAAACAGAAACAAACTCACAGATATATAAAACAAACTAGTGGTTACCAGTGGTGAGAGGGAAGGGAAGAGGGGCAACATAGGGGGATGGAATTAAGAGATACAAACTACTATGTATAAAATAGATAAGCAACAAAGACATACTGTACGGCATAGAGAATTATAGCTATTATTTTTTAATAACTTTTAATGGAGTATGATCCGTAAGAATACTGAATCACTATGCTGCACACTTGAAACTAATATAATATTGTAAATCAACTATACTTCAATTAAAAAATTAAAAACAAAGAAAAATTAAATCTTAACTGGGGCAGCTGTTTTTCAGTGAATTCATTTTATAATAAAATTTCAAATAGTACATCTGAGAGAAGACAGTGGCTAAATGGCTACTAAGACAAGGCTGGGTTCGTTCAGACAGAGACGGTTTAGGAGAAAGACCTTCTTGGCTATCTTTCTATCATTACTGAGAACAAATACATTACATGCATATGAAAGGGAATTTCATATTGAGGCGAGTCTTAACATTTGGAACTACCCAAGAAAGAATAAAAATCTCAGCTTTGCAATAGAGTTGATGCTGGAAAGTGGATGCTCAATCAGGGATTATAGTTGCCTGACCTCTTTTTTTTAATTTTTATTAATCTTTATTATTTTTGGCTCCATCAGGTCTTAGTTGTGGCACGTGAGCGCTTCATTGTGGTGCGCAGGCTCAGTAGTTGTGGCGTGCATGCTCTCTAGTTGTGGTGCAAGGGCTCAGTCGTTGAGGCATGTGGGCTCCAGAACACTTGAGCTCTGTAGTTGCGGCACGCAGGCTCTCTAGTTGTGGTGCCTGGGCTCACTAGTTGCAGTGCGTGAGCTCAGTTGCCCCGTGGCATGTGGGATCTTAGTTCCCCAACCAGGGATCGAACCCGCGTCCCAAAATTCGTTCCTTTTTCAGTTTGGTTACTTTTACTTGTAAACCTTGTACTTCTTTATCATGATACTCCTTTAGTTTTATCCCAAGATCCTTAAAGTCATTAGATACATCTGCAGAACTAGGGCTTCTACAACTGCTTCCTGAGACGTTCATCTTGCTTAATATATGCTACTCTTCTACTGCTTAATGTTTTCTGACCTTTTCTGTTACATTAGACAGGTCTGAAGTTGTCTTTGGCCAGTTTAAATACCCAAGGTCACACTGCTAGGACACAGCTACATCACAGCTGGAACTCAAGTTGTGATGCCAATGAACTCCAAAATACTTGGCTTGCAAGATTGCCTCGAGATTCTCAAAAGCCCCAGCAGGAAAGCGAGCACACTTTGGGGCGGGGAAGAGATGGCTGTTCGCTCTTCTCATTCCCTTACTAATGTGCAAAACTGCCAGCGGTCAAGCCACCCCCTCGGGGCAGCCCGCTCTTTCCAGGGCTGGGGGAGGGCCCAAGGGCCACCAGCCCCAGTTGCCTGACCTCTTGAATCTAGATGAGGCCATGTGACCAAGCCTTGCTAAAGATAAATGAGCAGATGTGCTGCTTGTTACTTTGGGGCAGAAACATTTAGGAAGTGGGTATGCTGTCTTCATCCTCTATTTCCCCATCCATCAGCTGTTTCCCGAGGAGCCTGAGGTCAAAGGGATGGTGAAACCACAAGTTGTAAGGAGCCTGATTCTCATAATCATTGCCCGAAGAAAAGTCACCTGTTGACCAGGACTATCCATATTGTTCTGTTTCAGGGGCCAGACATATTATTTCTGTTGTCTCAAGGCACTGAAATTTTGTTAGTATTTATTACAGTAGTTAACATTACCCCAACTCATATATTCTTTTCAAAGGAAAGAAAGTCACACATTTTTCAGAGGGTTCTTGAGATCTTTAAGTCATCCAAGAAGTAGAAACATCTGCATGGGTGTGTCTAACATAGGACAGGATTTATCACAGGCACATGTCTGTTCTACTTGCTGAAGTGATATGTCTGGAGTTTTTGACTTTGGCATGCTTTGGATTTCTGATAACTATCTCTTAAATATGATCAATTACTAGTTTGAGACACTTCCTAGTTTTTGGCATTTTGCTCCTTGACTTCATGCCCCTGCCATGGACATCAGGGACCACAGAGTCACCATGTGCATGCTCATTATTTCTTCCCCAGTGCACACAAGGTATGACATGTGCAATAGTCAACCCTTTCACTGAGAGGCAGACCAGAAAGCCATACCTCTAATAATCCAAAAATTATTAAGCAAATGAACTCACTGATCATGTTGCAGGCAGACAAAGGACTTAACAATTCTCAGAAGTGGCACAAACTTAGATAACCAGATTCTAGTCCAGTCATAGGATGCATCTGACTCCAAAATTGAAGTTAGTGTAAATTTTAAAGAAAAGTTCAGATTGATTAAGCCAACGGTGGTCATCAAAGTCAGAATTATTATTGTTGTTGTTGTTGTTTTTAACACATCTAAAGAGTCTGCTTGAGTAAGTTTGGAACTAAGCTTGGACAACTGGCACTTTAAACCAATTTCCCATGTGCTTACAATGCACACTAACACTTGAGAACTACTGTATTAACTGTAAATTGTAACATATAAGCATCCATGAAAAGGTAGTGTAAAGGCTGATACAAAAATATAAATGGAAGCATTTTGTTCTAATGTTAAATACTAGAAATGGGAAGATACAGCTTTTTAAAGGAGAAAATACATATATTATCTGAGAGAAGCTATCTAAATTACAGGTCTTGTCCTTTTACCATCGTCTTGCCCAGGTACCTCGGCCATATAGAGATAGCACACTCCACTGTAGGTTCTTAGTTGGATGGATAAATTTCTGTAAGGAGATGCTCCATTTCTGAAGCTATTATCAGGGTCCATGATGGTGTTGGCATAAGGATATATCCAGGGAAGGCAGAAGATGGAGTGCCGTAGGGTTGTCCATCCTTTATGGACACATTTCAACCATTCAATGCCAAAGAGATTTCATAGACTCTCTCCTTAAAAATCCTAATGCTGGTAGAATAGTCATTAGAGTACAGGTTTGGATTTTCAGGTCTAAAACAGAAGCATTCATACCCATGGTAGACAGTTGGTCTAAAGGAAAAGATAGAATAATAATTACCTTGTTCTATGCATTATACTAAACATTTTATTGACAATTTAAGGCTTTACCTTCCAAGAGGTAAGTGCTCAACTATATGTAATTTTATTTATATATATATATATATATATATATATAATTTATTTATTTATACAATATATATTTATATATATTCTGATATAATTGGGGTGTTAATACTACCTTCCCATGGAGGAATTAAATCAGTATTTGATAAAAAGTTCTTTCCTAATCCTAGAAATTCATTGACATGCAGAGTCCTGTCCCTTCTCCTTGACAACACCCTAAAGGCAACATAATATCAAGGGACATATGTAATAGAGAATAAACAACATATTTCAAATATGCAGAGTCTATACCATAACTTGAAGCCTCATTCTTTATTTTTTTTTTACTGCTCCTATTAGGCCCACAAACCCATCACTGCATTTGAATGAGAGGTTTCACTTCTAACACTCCTGAGTGATGTCGAGATTACTAACATGTATGGGTGAGTGACTTCCTGATTCTGAAATCCAGAAATCAGGGTCTTCTGTTCCAGGGACACCATCCATACCCAACAGCTCTTTTCAATATTTATTCCTTGGGAGTCAATATGTTGCGAGCAATTTCAGTGGCTTATTTATCATATTCTCCTGGTCTGTTACTCCCTTGCTACCCTCTCTTTCCAAACATGGAAACTGCAGGCCCACAGCAATGCCAGAGTCCCAAAGTTGCTATTACTCATTCTAATGAGGTGCCCTGGTACCTCTCATCCCTCCCTCCAGACACACCATCATTACCTGTGCTCATTTATAAGCATCTCTGCATATTTTCAACAACCCTGCCAAGGCTTGGAGAAGCTCCTCTATGTGATGAAATAATCAGAGAAACGGTGACTTTTCCGGTGGTTAGGCTCAGGGTGAGCACTGCTTGGAAGAACACGCCGTTCTTTTCAGGCGAACTGCTGTGTCAGGGAGTCAGGAATGCAGCTGAGGGTTGCTCACCAGGGCCAAAGGCAGCATCAAAGGAATGATCTGAAATGTGAAAAAGAATCAATAATCATTCTTCAAAGTAAGGCCTTTTCAAACATGGCAAATGTCACTGGCTTTTGGCAACACTACTGGGATTTATTCTCTCAAAAAAGGGCACCACCACAGGGCTGGAATAAAAAGCCCTGGTATGTTATTCTTTGAAATGGCAAAACGACAGAAGAGTGGGCATGGGAATTCAGACCCAGATGTAAATTAAATGTGCATAATTCCTCGAGGCATTTGCATCGATCTCCCCTTAAGGGCTGTGCTGCTAAGCTAGTGGGTCAGGGTAGGTCTAACGGGGGTGGGGGTGGGGGTGTGGGGAGGACAGGAGGGGTCTCAGCAGAGCCTGGATACTCTCACACACTCCCACATCCCAGTTTCAAATAAACGTCAAAAGTGGGCGCTAACTTCTCGTTTCCTCTGCCGCTTCTGCCTTACATGCTACAACTCAGTGTTTCACTCCTCCCTTCCCGCTTGTCCACTTCTGAACGTGTTAATCTCACTCTGATTATTCCACTTCTCTCCTTCCCTTGACCTTGAATCAAGCCAGCTGGGTCACCATGATGGCCTATCCTCTAGTTTCCTGATGCTGAATTCTCCTTGCCACCATGCACCACTCATGTTTACATCAGAATAATGGGTGCAACACTTAGATCTGATCATACCACACCTCCTGATGACCTCTGAAGATGTTGGGGAATGATCAACCAACACAGAGTTCAAGCATCTTGAGGTACATTTTACATCCTTCCCAATGTAGCTCCAATCTTTTTTTTTCAGTGCAATCTCCTATATGAACCCCCAAATCCCTATACTGAAGCTACAGCTACCCTCCAAATGTACCATGCTTAAATGTATGTCTTCTCCCAACTGTCCATGTGGCAGCAACTTGTATCCATCCTTCAAATACCATTGTCTATAATGGAAGACTTCATAGGGATAAAAAGAGCTACAGGTATACACTGTCCAGGATGGATCTCACAGACCAAAGTTGAGATAAAGAAAACAGTTACCAAATAAAACCCCACCCGTATCATATGAACCCCTTTATATGAAATTCAAAAACAGGCAAAATAAAGTCATGGTGATAAACTAGTAGTTACCTCTTGGAGGTGGGGAGGATTGGCTGGGAAGGGGCACAAAGAGGGACATTGAAATGCCCCACCCAATATCTTAATCTAAGTGATAATTACATGTATGTGCACATATGAAAAAATTCACTGAGCTATACAATGAAGATGTGTGAACATTACTGTATGTATGTTATACCTCAAAAAGAAAACAAATACCAACAGATAAGTGACATTTTGGAAGAAGCATTTCCTATGTCCAACTGGCCACCACCACCCAACTCTGCTCATAGAATAATCACTCTCTCTTTTATGTTCCCATTGTCTATTACAGCTTAATTACAACAGATGGCCCTTACTGGTGCCTCTTTTGTTCTTAGCCTTGGGCATCTTTATAAAAAGGGATTGAATAGCATGTTTCTTTTCCTCCCCAGCACTTAACACAGTGTTTAGTCAAATGTTGCTGAATGAATGCAATAAGAAATCACAAACAGAATTGAGTGGGACCCCTGCAAATGTGGAACCATTCCACATTTGGAATGCTATAAACATCTATAAACATCTCCTAGCAGGGCTATGCATTTCTCAACAGGCAGAATTCTAAACTGCCACCCTCTGTCCCAAGGTGTCTGTTAATACACTGCACCATCTTCCCCAATAAGAAGTTGAGTGAAGGCAAAAGAATTTATACTACATGATGACATTCAGACCTCCCTGCTATGGGCTAAGAGAGCACACATAGTGAGGCTTGTCAGCTGCGTGAACATTAGGCTGGTTAGTTGTTTAAAGAGAGCAAAATTAATTTGTGGCTGTCAGTCGGTTGAGCAAGTTTTGCTTCACTTCTGAAATTTATTGACAGGCTCTAATAACAAGCACTTAAATTGTCTTTTCTGGAAGCAAAGAGCGAAAACCAAGAGCTAGAAATCGGATGATCACCTCTGCTTCCCAAGCAAAACAGAAAGAGGCTACTGTGGTCATATAGTTTTTATAGCATTTTTTTTTATTTTTTTTTTTTTTTGCGGTACGCGGGCCTCTCACTGTTGTGGCCTCTCCCGTTGCGAAGCGCAGGCTCAGCAGCCATGGTTCACGGGCCCAGCCGCTCCGCGGCATGTGGGATCTTCCAAGACCGGGGCACGAACCCATGTCCCCTGCATCGGCAGGCGGACTCTCAACCACTGCACCACCAGGGAAGCCCAGCATTTTCCATTTTTAATAGACATTTTTGTTATTGGAAGTTTCCCAAATTAGCTTGCTGTTTTTCTTTACTACTGCAAGGTTAATATAGTCTGAGTGTTTTTGGCAAGGTTTACAGCACAGAGAATGGGGGGAAAATAAGAACTGTGATTGCCTATAATAAAGAGGGTGTCCATGTGGCAGAGGGACTTCTGGTGATGGGCACTTTGACATATTTTTATTCAACTACTCTTCACCAAAAGAGGGATTTATTAGACCTAACTACAGATGAGGACAACGATAGTGAGGTAAAATAATTACCTAATATCACACAGTAAGGTTAAAGTCAAATTTAATATAACTCACACTAAATCCTATGATGTCTGGTGAGGTAATACCTTGTAATGTTATAGATTCAGTTTTTAGGAAGACACAAAGTCCTTCCTAGCTTCCCTCAAAACTCATCACATATGTTTACTTGACTTTAATAAGCCAGTCTCCCAGCCCGAGATACTTCCTACCATACCAATCAACTCAAGGCAATATTTATCAACAGCTACTGAGAAAGACACACCTGTTCATCCATTATTTTTGCACACAATAGGGAGTCATGAGGAGAAGAGAATAGCCCTTGCTCTCAAGGAGCCCCCAGTCTACAATTAAGGGACTTGACCACTTCTAAAAGGTGTACAGAAAGTCGGGGTTGGTCTTAGTGTGATGATCTCTGTCTGCACTTGCTACTCAGCAAAGAAAAAAGCAGCAGCCTCCTCTGAAGTCGTTAGTTGTTGCCCTTGTGAGTCATGAGACTTGGATGTCCAAGGGCTGCAGGATCTTGGATCCCAGGGGACAGCTATCTTTGTCTCCTGGACTTCCCACTGCAGGTTAGACAGCACTCGGATTGCCAAAGGAATTGAGGAGGTAGACAACGCTTGAATGTCAGGGACTTGGTGGGGAGGATGCAGGATTTGATCTCCTCTTGAGGAACTGATTATACCTACGGCAGACAAGAAGAACTTAATGGGGAGAAGTGAGTTGAAAGTTAAAGATCTTCCATTCCACAGAGATTAAGTGAGGACCCAGTGGGTGTTGAGGTTGTGAGCCCCAGTGGGGAAGGTAGATGTAAAAAGTTGTCACTCAGTGTGGGAATGGCCCAAATAAAGACAGGGGCAAAGTGTTATGGGGGCACAGAGGAGGTCACATCTAAATGCACCTGGAGCAGCTGAGAAAAGTCAGGCAAATAAAAATGGAAGAGTATGCCAACATGAGACCCTAGCACGTAATCTGGCACACAGGCACTAAAGAATTAGTTGTGTATCTGGAACGACGGGGCTTTGACACGGTTAGAACACAGGCTTGTGCTGCTGGTTGTTTTGAATTGTTTTCCTACTTGTGGGTTATTTTGTTTGGTTATTATGTTTGATGGTTTACGTGATTTTTCTTTTTCTTTTTAAAAAATATTCCAAAAGGTGAATTATCTCATTTAAAGATAGAAGATCAGGTCCTATCTATATTAGTCAGCTTTCTCCAGAGAAACAGAACCAACAGAATGGTTGAAAGAGAAAGAGAGATTTATTTTAAGAAGTTGGCAAATGCAATTGTGGAGGTTTGGTAAATCCAAAATCTGCAGGGTAGGCTGGCAGGCTAGAGACCCAAGGAAGAACCGGTACTACAATTCAATCCTGAAGGCTGGCTGCTGGCAGAACCCCTTCTTGCTCGGGCGGGGGTGGGGGATGGGTGGTCAGTCTTTGTTCTATTTAGACCTTCTATTTATTGGATGATCCCCACCCACATTATGAAGAATACTCTGCTTTGGGGCTTCCCTGGTGGCACAGTGGTTAAGAAACCGCCTGCCAATGCAGGGGACATGGGTTCGAGCCCTGGTCCAGGAAGATCCCACATGCCACGGGGCAACTAAGCCCGTGAGCCACAACTACTGAGCCTGTGCTCTAGAGCCTGTGAGCCACAACTACTGAGCCCACGTGCCACAACTACTGAAGCCCACGTGCCTAGAGCCCGTGCTCCGCAACAAGAGAAGCCACCGCAATGAGAAGCCCGTGCACCGCAACAAAGAGTAGCCCCCGCCGGACGCAACTAGAGAAAGCCCACACGCAGCAACGAAGACCTAACACAGACAAAAATAAAATAAATAAATTTAAAAAAAAAAATGAATACTCTGCTTTACTCAAAATCCATCAGTTTAAATGTTAATCTCATCCAAAATAGCCCTTCATAGAAATATCCAGAATAATGTTTCACCAAGTATCTGGGCACTGTGGCCAACCAAGTTGACATAAAATTAGCCATCACAGGTCCATAAAGTAAAAAGACATGTTTAGAATTCCCAGGATTTTGTTTTTTATCTTTTGGGTTATACAGAGCCCTTGAAAAGTTTTAATCAAATAATGATTTACAAAATAGGTAGAGTTGCATTGCAAATGATGTCTAAATTTTTAATTGAACAGATGCTAATGATATTAACTGAGACAAATATAGAAAGAAAAATAGGATTTAGTCACGTTGAGTTTGAAATAGCAGTGTGACAGCCAGGTATAAATATGCAGGAGGCATTGGAAACACAGGCATGTGCGTCTGTGCAGCTTAGGTTAGAAGATATAAATTTTGAAATTGTTATTATATAGTTGACAGCTAAAATCACGCATTTACAGGGGGTAGAGAATAAGAGCTGAGGATGGTATTCTGGTAGGTACAGGCATTTTATATAGCAAGAGGGAGCAGGGAGAGGGTAAAGGAAGATTAACTACAAAAAAATACTTAGAATAAATGGTGAATAAACATAAAGAAAAGGTCTCAAAATGCAGAGGGGAGGGACTTCCCTGGTGGCGCAGTGGTTAAGAATCTGCCTGCCAATGCAGGGGACACGGGTTCGAGCCCTGGGCCAGGAAGATCCCACATGCTGCAGAGCAACTAAGACCGTGTACCACAACTACTGAGCCTGCGCTCAAGAGCCCAGGAGCCACAACTACTGAGCCCGTGAACCTAGAGCCCGTGCTCTGCAACAAGAGAAGCGACCGCAGTGAGAAGCCCACGTAACTCAATGAAGAGCAGCCGCCGTGTGCAGCCATAAATAAATAAATATATTTTTTAAAATGCAGAGGGTAGGATGGACATTGAATTAAAGGAAGAAGAGTAAATTATGAACAAAACAAAGTCACAGTGGTCTTCTTGGTAAACTATTCTAAATACTTGAGGGTATGAAAATATCCTCAAGTATTTAGGAAATACTGAAGGAGGAAAGCTGAAGGAGGGAGCCAGAGGGTAATAGGGAAAACGGTAGATGGAGATGTGAGAACTCTGAACATGAAGAAAGCTGCTACCACTCAACATCAAAGATGAGTGCAAAGAGGCGGAAGAAAGAATACACAATACACCGAATAGCAGAGGTGGTATGGAAAAGTTGACACACTGTCAGATGAATCATTTGAAAACAAAATGGTGGAGGAAGTAAAGGGTCTTTTAAAGACCTTAGGGGAGTTTTCTATAACTGAGAGGAAGGCAGAGTTTATTCCCCAGCCCTTCTTTTCCTTCCAGGTGAAAGGTCATCATTAACATAACAGTGCTGGACTCTCTCTGTCCAGGCACTTACTCTTCCCCCATGGTGTGTGGAGGGATTTATCTTCTTGGTAAACACTGAAAGAATAAACTCAGTGCACATGACTCAGAGCCTCCCTCTTCCTCTTAGGAGCAAGCCTTGCCAGCAGAGGGTGCGTGCCCTCGACTGCTCTCTGCCATGTGGCCAATGAAGGGGCAGGTCTGTCTATCTAATCCTGGGGATCAGAGTTAGGGCCACGATCTACAAACATCTGCCTTCCTCTCCAGTGTCATTATTATAGGTAAAAGAAGAGCTATTTTGATATCACTTCTGCTAATTTTTGGTCTTAGTGCTCCACAGATTCATCTAACTATGCATAAAGGAGAGATGCTGTTATTAGGCATTTGATTCCTAACAAGGATTAAAGTAAAGACGAAATGTGCATGTTTTCTCATCCACATCTAGACTGAGATATCGGAGGGCTGAGATGGGCTGTCTTCCCGCTTCATTGCCCATAGTACCTACATGACCCATAGGAAGCACCCAAACACATCAGGTTTAATTAATGATGAATGAAATGTTTCCTAACTTCGACAACCTTCATTTATTCACTTTCCTAAATGGTTAGGGAGCAGGAAAAGGCAGACAGACAGAACATGACTGTAACATATACAATACAAAACAAGCAAGCAAACAAACAAACAAAAACCAGTGTTCAATATATAGGAGGAGCTCCTACAAATCAATAAGAAAAAAAGACAGTAATCAGAAAGAAAATGGGTAAGGAAAATAAATGAAGCATTTCACATAAAAGGAAATAAAGTGGTCAATTAACAGACAAAATGATGCTCAACCTTATTCACATCAGAGAATGAAAATTAAGCAACAATAATTCTGTTGTTTCACAAAGATTAAAAAGATTGATGATATCTAATGTTGGTGAAGATTCAGGGAAATGGGCAATGTCTATTACACTTTCAATGGGGGTGTAAATCAAGGAAGCCTTTTTTGGCAGGTGATCTGGCAGCAGCATCTAAATATTAACTGTGCATATTCTTTTTCCAAGCAACTCCATGAATAAAAATTTATTATTAAACAGCATGAATACATAATATCAAAAGATATGGGCAGTGGTGATCTTTTCAGCATTGTTAGAAACAATCTTAGTGTTGCTTAGCAGGGGCTGTTTAAACAAATTATGATACAACTATATTATATTATGGAATACTCCACAGCCAGGTCTCTCAACCTCAGCACTGACATTTCAGTCTGAACCTTGATATTTTGAGCTGGATAATTCTTTGTTGTGGGAGGATGTCCAGTGCACTGTAGGATGTTTAGCAGCATCTAAACATGGCCTCTATCCTTCCTGGCACCCATTTCCCCACAACTGTGACAACCAAACATGCTTCCAGACATTGCCTTATGACAACATGTTTCCAGACATTGCCAAAAGACAGCCTGTGGGCCTAGAGCAAAATTACCTCCATTTAAAAACCACTGTTTCACAGATATACAGAGGAAAGTGCCTAGTAAATATCTAAATGTTTTAAATGGTAGGGTTCCAAATCATAGTTTCACACCAGTGGAAAGAGCACGTTACAGAAAAATAAACAGAGCACAACATTAATGTCCTAAAACGATATATGTGAACATATGTATGGAGCAAGAATAGAATGAGTATAGGAAAATAAACACCAGTCCCCTGTTGCCAGTGGTTTACTCTGAGTGGAGAATGGGAGTTTTCTTCTTTTAATTTATTTTTTATTGAGGTAACACTGGTTTATAACCTTATATAAGTTTCACGTGTACAACAAGACACGTGAAGCATTGTGTTTTAGTACACTGTAGTATGCACTACGGTGTGCTCACCACCAAAAATTTAGTTTCTGTCTGTCACCATATAGTTGATCCACTTTAGCCATTTTAACCTTACCCCCACCCCTACCCCTCTGGTAACCACCACTTTGTTCTCTGTATCTATGGGATTGTTTTTGTTTGATTTGTTCATTTTCTTTAAAAAATTTAAGAAAATGTTTTAGTGCATCTAACTAAAGTAAGTTAGAAATTGCATTCCACTACAAGTAACAGAGCCTTGAAAATAGTGATTTGAACATGTCCAAAGGCAGGCAGTCTAGGGTTGGACTGTGTCTTCCAAGACCAAGGTCCTGTATTTGATCACAGGTAGGCTTATATGTCCATCACCTAGTGCTCATGGGATGGCAGCTTTACCTTGAGCACCAAGTCTTCCTTCCAGGAAGGGGGAGGACAGTGGCCACCAGGTAAGCTGAACTTATCTCCTCCACATACATGTCACTGGCCAGAACTATGTCACATGGCCACATTCATCTACAAGGAATCTATTTTTTTTAAGCTGGCATATTACCAACTTGGACACAATCGATGTAGGCTTCTAATAATATTGCCACACTTGTAAACCTCTTTGAAACTGGAGAAAGGAGGGGAATGGAAAGACGTGAAGGAAGAAAGGGATGAGTGCAGAAGGAAAGATAAAATGGACATAGACCGTGAAGACAGTAGACTTGGGTTTGAAACCTGCTGTCATCACTTCCATATTTATTGATGGAAGTCAAATTAGTTACTTAGAGGCTGCTTTCCCAACTGTAAAATGCCTATCTTACAAGGTGGCTATAAGGATTAAATTATTTTTTGTAATATTCTTTTTTTTTTTTTTTTTTTGGTGGTATGCGGGCCTCCCTCTGTTGTGGCCTCTCCCGTTGCGGAGCACAGG
>NC_041233.1:33996005-34023623 GCF_002837175.3 Physeter macrocephalus | reverse complement strand
GGGATCCTCCCAGACCGGGGCGCGAACCCGGTTCCCCTGCATCGGCAGGCGGACGCGCAACCACCGCGCCACCAGGGAAGCCCCTGTAATATTCTTAAAACAGTGATTGCACACAATAAGTGCAAAGAAAAGTGGATTTTCTTCTTCTCCCTAGAATACCTACAGTCTATTAAATATTAAAACATAGAGGGGGACTTCCCTGGCGGTCCAGTGGTTAAGACTTCGCCTTCCAGTGAGGTGGGTGACAGTTCAATCCCTGGTCGGGGAATTCAGATCCTACATGCCTCGCGGCCAAAAAACCAAAACATAAAACAGAAACAATATTGTAACAAATTCAATAAAGACTTTAAAAATGGTCCACATCAAAAAAAAATCTTAAAAAAGGAAAAAACACGCAAGTGCACACACTTGGTTCTCTAACTGTTTCATGGATGTCATATTGGATCATAGTGAGAGCTTCTGCTCTTCAAGGGCAGGGACTTTGGCATCCTGTGGGATCCCCTAAAAGATATGCATGTCTTTTATACCACATCCACATTCATTGGACACCATGTACCTTCTGCCCTGGACACTGGGCAGGGCTGATGACACAGTGATTCTACACAGAGGTGAGGCTGGACCTTCAAAGTGAGATCCCAGTGAAGGTAAAAGAATGACTATTGTGAGGGCAAGTCCCCTCAGCACATAAACAGGACTGACCTTCAGGATCTGGATTGGCTATGAGGCTACAGAGACTCAACATGGGAAACGAAGGACAGAGAGATGCTCAGAAAGGAACAGAGGGAACCATGTAGTCTTCGCAAGGTGGAAATTTTGCTGAGTGGAAATTGTGTTTATGTGGTATGGGTAATTATGGAGGGCACCAGAAACCCTGGTGTGGGTGTGCGTGTACACACACACACACACACACACACACACACACACACACACACTTTTCTAAGGCTGGAGAAATCCCCCTAATTATTACCCCTCTTAGACTACTCACTTCAATTCCACCCCCAAACACAGCCCCCATCTCCACCCTCTCCTCTCATTAAGTGTGCTCTCCTTTTGGACATCCCAGTCTCTGTCATGGGTGTCTTCCTTTTCCCTGCTCTTGGGTTCACAACTGAGTCCCCCTTTGACTCACCCGCCAGTCAAAAAATCACCTGCCAATCTTGCCTTTCACAAGACCTCCTTCCTTTGCATTTCCACGGCCATCACTTTAAGGTCTGTGGATGGATTATTTACCCAATCTCCTTACAGTTCTCCTCACATTTCATCTCTACCTCCCCGTCACCATGCAAAACGTTGTCTATTAATTTCTGAAACACAGTTCTTTTATTACATAACGCAGTATTACCCTTATTTTCTAGGTAAGTAAACTAAGATATAGAGAAATGAAAGACCTTGACCAAGGTCACACAACTTGTAAATTTCAGAGGTGTGGCACAGAATGTGGTCTCTCTAGCTCCAAAGCTACATATTTTTTTTTTCCCCATAATACCAGTGTCCCTCAGGCATCAGGGAAATCTCCTCCCCATGCTTCTGGACAGTGGTTGACTTCCTGCCTTGCTCAACAGCTTCCTGCCTGTGTCTCAGCTGCTTTACCATCACTGACAACTAAGCCCTCTACTGAGATCCCTGCTGGAATCTGTAGTGAAGCCAACATCAGGTCAGGATGCCAGTTACTGGGCAGTGGAGTCAGGGAGGGATGAGTGCCAGTGCCTGTAACTTCTGTGCGTTAATATTCATTTAACTTTGTAGAGAGTAATTATATTCCACTCATTCTTCACCAGCTGGTATTTACTTCATCCTCCATCAGGCATCAACAGAGCATGGGGCTGCAAGACAGAAATATTACTCTGGCAAACATAAATATTTCATTTTTCACACTACAAATGTGTTGATGATTTATTAATTAGCCTAAAGGCTGCTGCTTCTGCAGAGCTGAAAATGAAGCCTTTCTTCTCTGTGGATTGGGTCTGTTTGGGGCACAGTGTCTGTGGGTGATGCTTAGCCAGGAACGTGGCCCAAGTTTGGCAAACAGCCTCTGAAATGCCCAGTCCAAACTCTGCAGGCCCAGCTTTGGGTTTTGACTATGCACAGAAGCCCTGCAGAGAACTTTCCCAGCCTCAAAAGTATTTTACCTTTGCCTTTCCAGAAAATGTAGCTGGGACCAAAGCCAACTGGTCTACCTACCAGCTGGCTACTGAGATGAGGCTGCTGACCTGCTAAGGGGGTCACAACCTGCCTTTGACCCAGCTTTTGAGGTTACAGGACTCATCTCAGGGTTAGATATTCAGGAGACCCAATGGAGCCTCCCCTTGAATTTTAGCCACAAATGTCAGTCAGTGACAGAGCTCAGAGCTCTCTCTTTCATAACTGTCTGAACATTATGAGAGGAATAGCTATCCTAGGGGTGAAGCATTCATGTGACAGAGGTCCACTCCAACTGGGACATACACACCCACCCTATGCAATTCCCTGAGCTCTCTGAAGAGACTTTCATCTGGGTTCTGAATAAGTCATAAACTGTTAAAATGAAGAGTAAAAACAGAGCCCAAAACATCAGCTTTGTTGTTGATAAAGCTAAATGAGAGGCCACAATTTGGTGTCAGGTCCAAGTGGTCTGCCAACCCTTCACAACTGTTTAGGGCAGTGGTTCTCGGGGTGGGGTGGTAATGCAATTTTGCAGTAGCTGGAGACATCTGTGGGGATGCTATGGGTGTCTAGCAGGTGGAGTCCAAGGATGCAGCGAAAGATCCTACAATGCACAGGAGAGCTCCTACTAAACCCCACACCAACCCTAACACAAAATCATCTGGCCAAAATGTCAACAGTGCTGAGGCTGAGAAAACTTGGGCTACACTTGTAGGCAGCACATCTGAGGTAAACATGGTCTGTAAAGTGGACACACTTAACACAGGTCATCCCACTATTCCTGCGGAAGAATAAAGAAGAATGATAACCCATACATCATGCTCAGAATCTTTGACAGACTGTCATTGACAGATGCAGTGGTTGTTGTCCTCTACCCAAGTAACTTATTCTATCTTCATAGGTAGGAGTAACGGGTGGGGCAGGAGGCCAGGAGCATTCTGAAAATCTCCCTCAAAGATACCAGGAACAAGGAAAACACTCTCCCTCTTAACAGTATCCATCCTCAGACTCTAGCCAGACATGCAGAGGAACTTCAAACACCAGCAGGTGATCAATGTAACAATCAGGAAGACATCCTGCCCCGTTCCCTAATCTTAACATGCTTCCCCTTCGTTGTCCAGTCTCAAACCCTTGGCTTCCTACCTGACTCAGATATCTGTCCTTGGCTCCACTGACTTGCCCCAAACCTTACCCTGGACCTCAGCTTGATGATCCGACTCCTTTCTCCTTCTGGGGTTTATGATCATTTTTCTGACTCCTCATGTATAACTGAAGCCATGGACTCTATACGTAAAACTGAACTGGCCCCTGGCTAGGGATATCCTGGTAAAAGGGTGAGAAATCCACACATGGAAGGTTCCTGGGTTGCACAAAGTTCTTGATATTAAGAACAGACAGCAATCACTGGGTATTTACTCTGTTTCAAGACTCTCCCAGTACTTTATCTATTTTCTAACCATCAGCATTACACGCATTGCACACCATTAGTACCTCTGTTGTACAGATGAGGAACACAAGGCAAAGGCTGAGAGGATGCAATTTTCTCAAGATGGCATGGCTAGTAAGTAGCACATAAGGATGAGAATTCAGACTGGCCCCAAATCTGCCTTTGCTAACCACTACCCTACACCATGTCGGGGGATGGACATGAGAAAATGAAAGACAACTTCAGTGTGGGGAATGCATGACTAAGCTACACACAGGTCACTAAACAGAGACAAAGGTAACCTTAAGTAAGAGAGGAGGTTTCCCCAGAGAGGCAGCGTTTGAGGCTTGATAAATGAGGGCTATTTCGAGGGCTGAGGGCAGTCTTTGGTGGGGCTCTTCTCGCAAAAGCACGAGAACAACAGAGGCACAGTGGCAGTTTGGTCTTGCTAGCTGAAACACGGATCGTGAAGACAAGCGGGAAAGTGGAGCAGCTGGCGAGGCAGGCACAGTCTAGATCACAGAGGACCTTAAGACACTGCATAAGTGTCTGACTTTTTCCAGAAGGCAGTAGCAGAAGGCCACAAGTCATTTGTGTCTTAGAGAGGCTCCTGTAAGCCCTAGTGTGGTAAACAGGTTGTGGGGTGATATTGGTCAACTAGGCCCAACAAAAAAGTTCTTATGATAAGTCCTGAACCAAGTCAGTAGCCCATATGGGCAACAGCAGACGAATAAGAGAGGTATTTAGAGGGTGAAAACGTTTTGGGGTTTGAGTAAAGTTAAAAAACAAAATTTCTGTGTAAGTAAAGGGAGAGTTTCCTAACAAACCTAAAACTTCATAATAGCAAAGTTCCAGCACAGGGCACAGCCATCAATGGCCCAGGCCACAAGAGGTAGGAAGGAGAGAATTCCCTAATGGTGGCAGCAGAATCCATTCAGCATATTGGGTTGGCTAAAACGTTCGTTCCAGCTTTTCCATAAGATGTTATGGAAAAACCCGAACTTTTTGGCCAACCCAATACATCGAAAAAGCTCTCCCCCTCACCAGTGGCCCTGTTCACACAGTTATCAGGCTGGAGCCATAGGCCTCAAGATGAATAACCCACAGCCTTTACATTGGCCAATGTAGCTGGAGAAGCATGGACTGAATTGAACTAAATGAGCAATTCTTAATTCTTATTTTAGTGAATAAGGAACATCATCCAATAAAATTAGGCATCATTCAAAATGATTAACACTAGCAACTTCCCATGAAATAATTTAACCCACTTGATTTAGGGAATCTGGAAACCTTCCATAAAACCATTATCAACATATAGATAGTTTTTGTTATTATTAATAAGAATCTGGTTTAGGCAAGTTGCATTAAAAAATGCTTTATGCATCAGTATTGAAACAGATGATATTCTTGGAGATGGCTGACAAAGCCTCTATTTACAGATGCTGCATCAAGGTTGTATGCAGGTCTGTGAGATGACTAGCCTCCCGCTATGGGTGACAAAGTCCATGCAGGTCACAAGGATTTTTGAGAGGAATCTGTGGCAATCAGCCTCAGCAGAACCATTTCCTGTGGGGAAAGCCAACGGATATTTGTGGACCTGGGAGTACCTGAGAACTCAGGCTCCAGGTCAGTTTTCCTATGCCAATCCTACTAAATTCTAATAATAATTTGTTAAATGAGATGTCTGTGCATCAAGTTTATTTCTTATATGATAGGTTGATGTTAAAGCAGATATTGAAAATCCTCTTCTTTATATTCCCCTAGGTGCATTTTTTTTCCCATCTCATTTATTTTTAAGCATTTCTAAAAAAAAGAAAATTTCAATGTAATAATAAAAAATGTATGTCTTCAGAGGAAGTAAAGTAAATGTACAAGAAGTGTCAATGTCTTCCTTATAAAGTAGAATGATTATCATCTCAGAGCACATATTTATCTTACTTTCTGTCGAGCTTTGAGGAAAATGAATAATCAGGAAGTGAAGAGGAGAGCAGTGCACCAGATCACTATGGATCCTTTCTTTGAGAGGTTATAAAGAGACATTTGCTCAGAGACTCATATAGTAACACAAAAAGATGAATCCCTAATGGCTGAGCAGTTAAATATTTTTAAAATAAAGCAATAGATCCCTAAAAAATAGAACTGTATATTTATTCAAGCTCTGCAGGGAGGACTTTAGAAAACTAAGATTCAATAGAAGAGATGACAAAGGAAAAAAAAGACAATTCTCACTACCTCAAAGTAAATATCACATGTAAAATAAAAACTTAAATTAAAAGGCCTATAAGAATTTGGAAAATATTAATTTATTGATATATTTATCATACACAAATCTCAAAGTTGATATCTAGTTGATATCTAGGGTATCTAGTAGCAACAGTGATGAACCAAAGGTAACATTAAGTGAAGAGAAATGCTTGAATGTGGTTATTCAATCAGGTATTAACTACATAATTGCAATCCTGGTACATGAGTCATTAGACATATTGCTACATGAAAACAAAAGCCTAGATGTTTATATTTTGGGTGGTCTAGGAACCAGATGACCTGATGAATCCAATTGTTGAAACTACTAAAAGTTCTTGGCAAATAGAGCAAAAATTATGTTTACATTTATCAATGATATAGATTTCAAAAACAAAATAAACAAACAGGAAACCTTCAGCTTGATAGAAGAAATGGCAAATAGTCTCTGGAGCAAAGAAAATTCAAAATAAGTGTCAAAGAATTTAAATATATGAAGTTTCAAGGAATGATATTTCTTGGTTAAAGATGAAAGCAAAAGGTATATGGTAAAAAAAAAAATCATGAGTGAAGGACAGAAGAAACAACATAGACAAATCAGATCAGCAAAATGTCTAATATTGTAATTATCAACTTAAAAATGTAAGCTTAAAGGAAAAAAATTGAAACTGTGATTAAAGGACAGGAAAATACAGAATATAACAAAAATAGATTTTTCAAAGTATCAAATTGAGATTCTACAAGTGGAACAAAGTCAGTAATGAAAATTTAAAAATTCAATAACTAAGTTCAACAGCTAATTCAACAAAGCTGAAGAGTAAAATAAAGGATAGGATCAAATGAAATTATAAAGAATGAAGAACATTAACAAAGACACAGATAATTGGAGAGAAATTTTAATAAACATTCAAGGGTAAAAAGCCTAACACAGGATCTGTTGGAATTGCTGAGAAAATGAGAGCTATTGAGAGAGAGAACTTATTTGAAAGGAACAGCTACAGTAGTCAAGACGATGTGATACTGGGGTAAAAACAGACATATTAAAGAGGCCAGAAATAGACCCACAAAAATATGGACAACTCATTTTTGACATAATGCAAAGGCAATTCAATGGAGAAAGTATAGTCTTTTACAAAAAAATGGTGGTGGAACAATTGGATAGCCATATGCAAAAAAAAAAAAAAACCCAAAACCCTTTAGTCCATACCTCCCACCACATACAAAAATCAAAGGGATCATAGACCTAAAATTTAAAACTTAAACTATACAATTTCTAGAAAGAAAACACTGGAACAAACCTTTGTGAACTTAGGTTAGGCGAAAGTATCTTAGATGTAACACTACTATAGATTTTTGTTCCCCCAAATACGATATGCTGAAGTCCTAATCTCCAATACCTCAGAATGTGACTTATTTGGAAACAGGGTCTTTACAGAGGCAACTGAGTGACAATGAGGCCATTAAGGTGAGCCCTAATATAATATGATTGGGGTCTTTATAAAAAGGAAACGTGGACAATAGAGATAGCCATGCACAGTGGGAAGACTTGGAGAAAAGATACAGGGAGAATGACATGTGAAAGCAGAGGATTGGAGTGATGCAGCTACAAGCCAAGGAATGCCAGAGATTCAGCAATTACCAGACACTGGAGAGAGGCATGGAACAGATTCTCCCTCACAGATCTCCCAAGGGAGCAACCCTGCTGACACTTTGATTTCAGAACTATGAGATAATAAATTCCTGCTTTTGTAAGCCAGGTTGTGGTGCTTTGTTATAGCAGCAATAGGAAAGTAATACAAATACCATAAACATAATTCATAATTTTTTAAATGACGGTAAATTGGATGTTATCAAAATTAAGAACTTCTGTTCTTCAAAAGTATTTGTTAACAGAATAAAAGGATAAGCACAGACTAGGAGAAGATATTTGCTAATCATATATCTGATAAATGATTTATATCCAGAATATAAAGAAGTCTCAAAATTCAATAATAACAGCCCAATAAAATAAAAACAGCCCAAAAGAAAATGGGCGAAAAGTTTCAAGAAAAAAAAAAAAATGTACAATGGCAAGTAAGTATATGAAGAGATGCTCAACACCTTAGTCTCTAGGAATTGTAAACTAAAATTACAATGAGATACAACTTCACACCTATTAGAAGGGGTAAAATTTAAAAGACTGATCATACCAAGTGTTGGCAAGGATGTGAAGCAGCTAAACTCCTATACATAGCTGGTGGGAATGTAAAATGGCACACTTTGGAAAACATTTCTGCAGTTTCCTAAAAAAATTAACAAACACTAATTTATGATTCAGTCATCCCATGCCAAGGTAAAAGCATATAAACATATAACTTATATCTGAATGTTCATACAGCTTTATCTGAAATAGCCCAAAACTGGAAACAACCCAAATGGACATCAGCAGATCAACAGATAAACAAATTGTTTCATATCCATACAATGGTATACTACTCCGCAGTAAACAGGAATGAACTATTTTTACACACAACAGCAAGTTTTTAAATAATTAATGTAAGTGAAAAAAAGCTTGACATAAAAATTATATACTTTGTAACTTCATTTATATATAATTTTAGAAAATGCACATTAATTTATAATGACAGAAACTCAATTAGTGGTTTCCTAGGAATGGAGAGGAAGGGCTGGGAAGGGCATCAGGGAGGGATTACCAAGGTGCATGAAAAAATTCTGGGGGGGATGGATAATGGATATTTATTATTATGATAGTTTTGATAATTTCATGGGTGTATACATCTGTGAAACTTATCAAATTATATACTTTACATGCAATTTATTATATGTCAATTATACAAAAGTATAATATACAGAGTATAACTTTATGTGCAGTTTCTTTTATGCCAATTATACAAAATATGTCAATTACACAAAATCATAATTAAATTGGATTTAACCCCCCAAAATATAAGGGAATAAAGACATGTTTATATTTTAGTATCTTCTTTTATAATAACTATAAATTGAATATAACCTTTAAAAATTGTGAATCACTATGTTGTACATCGGAAACGTATAATACTGTACATCGCCTGTACCTAAATAAAAATAAAAAAATTTAAAAATGTGATCAGATAAATAAGAGGTAGAATAAATGCACCTTTGTAGATGAATGCTCAGCCTCTGGACAGATACAGACTTGGATTCATAATCCTGAATCAGCTACTTACTCATAAATGTGATCTTGCTCAATTAAAAAAAAAAAAGAAGAACATTGGAGGAAACAATATGGCACTAAAGCACATCAAGATACCAAGAGGAGCACAAATGTATTAATTATCATTGTGGTCCGTGTCCACATTGTACCTGACTCTGTAAAAACATAACGTGACTGATCAGGATGCCATGATGTCTTTCATCTCTGTCATAGGCCTGCCACTGAGTATTGCTCTGGTCTGATCATATAAACTACAGCCATTAAGAATATATCATCATCTTGCCAGAAGACAATTTACCAGTGTCTAGTTCTTTTCCATGAATGTTTTTGGTCAGTTTATATTTGAAAACAATGCAGTGAATCACAACATAAATAGGTTTTATAAGCTTGCTCAAGATAAGATCCTGGTAGGATTCAGGGTTTAAAAGAATTTTCTGTTTTTGCACTATAAAATTAACTTTTAATCACAATTTACACAGTATTTGAGTTACTATTCATATTATACCCATATTCACTATTGACTCAAAAAAATTCTTAGTTATACTGACTTTCTATTTCCCCCCTTTTTTCTTTTGTTTAATTTTAAGATCTATTTGATGTAACTGTCCCTAATACACATATCACATATTTCATAAGTTTGTATCATTACAATGTTAAATAAATAAACTTCCCCATAAAATAAAAATTGTATTTAATATATAATAAATATTAAAGATAAAATATCAAATAAAAATTGCATCAATGACCATAGAACAATTAGAAGGGAATGTCTCTTAAAATTATGGAAATTTTTATTCCTCTTAAAATTATGGAAAGCTTTATTTTTCTTACTCCTTTCTTTTGAGCTTTCCAACTTTTATTTAATGAGTATATACTATGTTTACAGTGAAAGCAGTATCCTACAAATCTCAAAGTCTTAGGTTAAATTATTGTAGCGTGTGATTAACTGTTTTTTGATCAAGCATTACTTTATGATGTAGATTACTGAATAAAACAGAGAAATGGAGCTAAATAACTTTTATTCCTAGTGTCAAAGTATAATGTTCCACTAAAATGGCAAATTGGGTATCAGCTGATTTGCTTCATAGGTCCACAAAGGGTGTAAAGTCTCCTAAAATAGCCCATAAACAGCAAAATGTAGGCCAGAACACCAAAAGGGATGCATTTGATGAACTGCATATGACATAATGTAAAATTCATAAATGGAAGCTGTCTGAATCTAAAAATACCTGAAATACTCAAAAGTAGCCAAACAAATCAAAATATTTCTAAAGGGATGCAAGCACTCACTCTAATAAGTGTAACACTGTGTATATTCCATAAAATGCATTTCATTGTGTAAATACGGATTTTGAGTGTCACTAGGAAACTTTCGATTAACCAAATTAGTGCCCATCATGGTGATGCCAGTGGGCTGGGAAGACCCACTGCCAGCACACAGACACTTGGCAGAAGCCAAACAAATGTCTGAATGGAAAGGGAAGAGGCACCAGGTTTAGCTGCCCTGGGAGGGAACTTGACAAGAGGAAGAAAGAGTCTCAGAAAATGCAATTAGTAGACACTCAGTGCTAGTATGTGTCATATATAGTGAATAAGAGATCATTAAGAACATGCAGCTAAGAGAAAGAAACAGAAATAAACAATATCATTGTAATATTATAAGCTCAGTATCCAGGTCTGTAAAAAGAGCAAACGAAGCTTAGAAGAGATACTGGCATATCTGCTTTGAACATTGGGGGCTAGAGTTGGGGTTCAGTGAGGAGCTGCCCAGAAAAAGGCATATTTTCGGACCTTAAACCTGAGTAAGATTTTTGGCAAATAGAGAAAAGGGGGAAAATAATGATAAGGAAAATTGAAAGGGTGTGACTTGCTTATAAAATCAAAAATCCCTTTTCAGTACCAGAGTTTAAATAATTCAGGTGAAAAGTGGCAAATGTGAGTTCAAAGTTAGTTAGAGACAGTGTTTGGAGCTGAGAGAATGCAGGGCTGCAAAGCTGTAACTTCTTCCTTAGGCATCAGAGAGTCCATGAAGGTACTTTCGTTGTTGCTGTCGTTTTGTTTATTTTTTTAAGAACAGAAATGAAACATGATCATTATTTTCAAAAAAGCGTTGAAGAAAGGAGTAAAAATGGAGGCAGAAATTATTGTACCAGTCCAAGTGAGCGATGATAAGGGACTGAACTGAAGCTCTGTCACTAATGACGGACTATAAACAGACTTAAGAAACATTTTGAAAGATGAATAGTCAGGGCTTGGTTCAAAACTGTGCAGGTGAGAGGGAAAGAGCAGTAGATAAGGACTCTGAAAGTTCTAATTATGACAACCCAGCGGATGGCAGTATCATTAACCCAGATATGGAATGCAGGCAAAAGAGCTGGTTTTAGGAAGCAGATAATGAGTTTAGCTTTGGACATGCTGATTTGTATGTTCCTCTGGTATATCCAGAAATGGAGAAAATGGAAATAGAGGTCTGGAGCTTAAAGGTGAGTTTTGAGTTAGTGAAATAGATTTGAGACTCAAGAGTCCAGTGCTGGTAGTTAAAGCTCTCAGAGAGGATGAGAAACAAAACAGGATACATGGGCTTCCCTGGTGGCGCAGTGGTTGAGAGTCCGCCTGCCGATGCAGGGGACACGGGTTCATGCCCCGGTCCAGGAAGATCACACATGCCGCGGAGCGGCTGGGCCCGTGAGCCATGGCCGCTGAGCCTGCGCGTCCGGAGCCTGTGCTCCGCAACGGGAGAGGCCACAACAGTGAGAGGCCCGCGTACCGCAAAAAACAAAAAACAAACAAAAAAAACAGGATACATGTATTTGGGTGCTCACTGTGTGATCACTTTACATATATTCATTTATTTAATTCTTACAACGACCCCATACGTTACGTACTGTAGTTGCTTCTCCTATCCACAAGAAGGTGATTCACGAAGGGGTTAAAAACTTGTCCAAGAATAGAAGTGACCAAGCTGGGATTCACAACCAAGTAGTCACAGCACAGATGCTTAGCCAACACTTTTACTTTCCTCAGCCAGTAAATGACAAGGAGGATCACGGATATTTGGGGGGTAAGTCTAGGAAGAGAGACCAATGGACATCACAGAAGATAACCAAGGAGAGTGTAATGTTAAGAAAAGCAAAGAATGAGAAGGTTTCAAGGCAAGAGCAGCCCACGGTGTCAAACACTGCAGAGAAGTCTCGAATGCCTGAGTAGGGGGTCGAGGCCAGAGAGCAGTCTTCTGGGAGGAGATGGGAAAGGAGGCTAGACTGCAGGGGGCTCTGGCGGCCATAGCAGTGAAGGGACAAGAGCAGTCAGAGCAGAAGACTTTTCCAGAAAGGAGAGAAAGGAGGCAACAACTTGATTGGTAACAGAATGGAGGAGAGATTTATGGCATTTTCAAAAGCAGGGGTTGTCCTGACCTACATGTCTGTCTTGACTCAGATAAAAAAGATGAAGTCTGCAAAAGGGGATCACAGCCTTACCACCAAGCTTGTCTGAATACACTTTAGGTTAACATAATAGGTCAAAGGGAAGGCACTAGTGTTTAGGGTCGCAGTCAGGAGCAGGAACTCCGAAAGGTTGAAGGAAGCCCACTAAGACGGCCCCCGCCAGAGTGAAGATCTTGAGTGCCATAGCCAGGAGGAAGCATGGACATCGGCATACAGAATGAACAAAGGACACCCAAGACCTTGAAGCGGCACTCACCTAAAACTGCCTAAATGGTGGGGTCTGGGAATCCAGATTTAGCAATGGACTGAGGTGAGGCACATGTGGTTGGGGGAGGTCTTAGCATCCCCCAAGACAGAACCCTCTTCTTAAGATGACTAATGTCCTTCTAAGCCTCATATTATTCCAGGCTTTGGAGTTTTTGTGCTTCCCCCCACCCCTCACTGAATTAATATGCAGAAGAATCTGTCTGTGCTGGGGCACGAGAACACTGGAGGTTACTGGTTCTCAGGGTCCAGTATGGCAGAGGCAGCAGCCAAGCCAGAAGGACATCCAGAGAGCCAAACACAGAATTCACGATTCTATATATAAATTATTGGGAAGTCAGAGGTGGCGGGAGACTGACAGAGCCTTTCCTCTCTTTTCAGTGAACTTGGGTCTTGCGTGTAATTCCCACACCCATGAACTTTCTCCTAGAAAATGACAGCTAAAACCTCCATTTGACACCACAGGGCAAGGAAGACATGGGCCTTTAATAGCAGGAAGGAAGGAGCTCTCTGGTCCTGCTCTTCAAATCAACCTACTCAGTACTTAGAAACCCACATCATCGCAAAATCAGCCAGGTACATGGGACCTTAGACAATGGAATTCTGCGACCACTTTCTATTTGCCCACCCTAACTCTTAACTCTTGACATTCTAGGTTCTCTAAGATCCCCTTTCTCCCAACTAGCTTTCCAATACTTTTCCAAGGATATCACTTTTATGCTATCCCTACCTCTTACCTGACAGCCATGTTTAGAATTGCCTATCTGAATTAAACTCCATGATTTTCAAACAACATAAATTTAGTACGTGCTTTCTGGTCCCTGAAAGATAACTGAAGATAAAAGATGTGCCATTTTCCATCTGACTCCAGGGTCCAACTAGCCAAGCTCATCTCTTGCCTGGTTTTCCACCAAGGTGAGCATGGACAGACAAGAAAATAAATCACAAAAGCTTGGGGATGGGGTGTGTATCCTTCCCTGTCAACTGTCCTGAATGATTCTCTTTTCTCTTTCCCAGCAGAACCACAGGGAAGCCTTCTGTTGTCACTCATTATCTTTGATTTGGAAAGAACAGAACCATTTTGCATAATACATGGGTCTCCCCTAAATTATAAATATGCCGTGACTTCAAATTTTCCCCACTGCCTCTGTCTACACCTTAATATCAGCTTAAAACTTGTCTTCCCATAGTCAGGAAGATGAAAGGAAAATTAGATGTGGCAAGATCAGAAGTCAGAGCAAGGATGTAACCACGTGTCCTGGCCAGCTTCTAAGATGTATGAGAACATGCGACTTAACTAGATTCTTCCACAGCTCATATGGGTCTATTCTTCTGTTTCATTTGCTTCTTCAGTGGCTTCCAATGAGTCCACTGCTTCCTGAGAGCTAGAATCTTCCCAGGTTTGCCCCATTCTGTGCCCTGTCTCCCAGGACCCTGTTCAGCCTGAATCCTGACCCATGCACTTAACTTGATGGGATAATTAGAAAGGATTCTGATTCGACTCAGTGGCTTGCTCTACTGGAAGCCAACTTTTTAAATGGCTGTTTGATTGGTGTGGTTGTTTGTTTGCAGTATAAGATTTCATAATATCAAATCATGTCTGGGTTCAAATAAAAAACAAACATTTTAATACCCTTTGCCTTCTGTTGTTAGGTTAAAGTAAACTAAAGCAGCGATAGATTTAGAAAAAATAAAGAGCTCAAGGTAATAGATGGAAAATAACTTCAGCCAGGCAGTTTTGCCAAATGTCCTGACATCCACTTCTGCTCAATGCAGTGATGTTGGGTCATGGGTTTTCTCACCTTGCATGTTGCATATCTCCTATACTTGTTGAAAAGTCAGCCTGCCATTGAGGGATTCCTGCTTCTCTGTTTGATTTTTTTTCCTGGTTCAGGTTCAAAACAAATCTACTCTTAGAAATAAGGCCAAATAGTAAACAGTTAGGTGGTATAATTCCTGAGAGGCCAAGTGGTAGGATAAGGAGCTATTGTCCCTAATCTAAGAGTAGTAAAGGCAGTATCCAGACACTCTGTCCCCTCCTGCTTATCCCTACTGTTACCTCTAAGAACTTACTACAAGGATCCCTGCAGTATCCCAACAGCTCACTCTTGGCAATGACACAGTGCTTTCAAGCCCACTGGTTCACTTTGTCAATGGGAGGGATCATTTCAGCCAAGGAAACCAAGGCATGCAGAGTTTAAAAATGTGTTTTGGAAGCTTGTCTTCATTAACACCCATGGAGAGAGCCCCATGCTGTCCTAACATCATGTTCCCTGTTGTTGAAGGGGCTTATTAGATTCATGAACTTCCTAGGTATTTACTGGCTGCATACACACTTTTTAATTTAATAATAAACAACCAGGGTACAGGGACTTGTTTCCTTTATCTTATATTCTACAGTACTTTGCAGGCACTATGTACTAAAACTTGGTTCTCAAGTTCAGTTGAACTGAACCTAGCACCATGTTCTACACGCTTTTGTTTGTTTGTTTGTTTTCTTCTGGTATACTTTATTTTTTATTTATTTGTTTATTTTTATTGAAGTATAGTTAATGTACAATATTCTGTTAGTTTCAGGTATACCACAAAGAGATTCAGTTATATGTATATATATATATATTTTTTTTAATTCTTTTCCAATTGAGGTTATTACAAGATATTGAATACAGTTCCCTGTGCTATATAGTAAATTCTTGCTGTTTATCTATTTATATTTGATAGTATTTGTTAATCCCATACTCCTGATTTATCCCCCTCCTTCCCCTTTAGTAACCATAAGTTTGTTTTCTATGTCTTTGAGTCTGTTTCTGTTTTGTAAATAAGTTCATTTGTACTGTTTTTTAATTTATTTTTGGCTGTGTTGGGTCTTCGTTTCTGTGCGAGGGCTTACTCTAGTTGCGGCAAGCGGATGCCACTCTTCATCGCGGTGCATGGGCCTCTCACTATCGCGGCCTCTCTTGTTGCGGAGCACAGGCTCCAGACGCGCAGGCTCAGTAGTTGTGGCCCACGGGCCTAGTTGCTCCGCGGCACGTGGGATCTTCCCAGACCAGGGCTCGAACCCGTGTCCCCTGCATTGGCAGGCAGATTCTCAACCACTGTACCACCAGGGAAGCCCTGTACTGTTTTTTAGATTCTACATGTAAGTGATGTCAAATAATAAATGCTGGAGAGGAGAAAAGAGGAACCTCCTGCACTGCTGATGGGAATGTAAGTTGGCATAGCCGCTATGGAAAACAGTATGGAGATTCCTTAAAAAACTAAAAATAGAGCTGCCATAAGATCCTGCAATCCCATTCTGGGCATATATCTGGAAAAGACGAAAACTCTAATTCAAAAAGATACATGCACCTCAATGTTCACAGCAGCACTATTTACAGTAGCCAAGACATGGAAGCAACCTAAGTGTCCACTGACAGATGAATGGATAAAGAAGATGTAGTATATATATAATGGAATATTACTCAGCCATAAAAAGAATGAAATAACGCCATCTGCAGCAACATGGATGGACCCAGAGATTATCATATTAAGTGAAGTAAGTCAGACAGAGACAAATATTATATGGTATCACTCATATGTGAAATCTAAAAGATAGTACATGCTTTCTCTATGTAATAGTCTAATTGCAATGTGTAAGCCTCCACTCATCAATCAGATCCCAGTTTTCTCAAGGCATAAAAATCTATCTTTTCCTTCATTCTGTGCAGTTCTAGGTACACACTAAGAATTTCTGGGTGAACTGAAATAAACAATCTTTATATTTGACTTCTTCTATAGAAGTTGTTTTTTGTTTTGTTTTGTTTCTGGGTTTGTTTGCTTTTTGCCTTAATAGGAAGAAAATGTTTATATTTTTTACTTCCTTGATCCACTGAGGATTCCCCACCCTCCATCCTTTAAAGTTGAGTGTTGTATGTGCCATGTGAAGAAATTAATCAGAATCTTTTCCTCTTTAACATGCCTCCTACTGTAAAGGTATGTATTCCTATAAGTTTATTTGTGTTTTTCCACCTGTCTCAGGGTGCTCATATAGGTCAGGTGTTCTGCAAAATGTTTGGGTTGGTGGGAGATAATACTTGTGCTCATTTACTCTGAGTCCTCTGGGGTGGGAAATAGCACTCGGATATTCAGTGTCCCGCCCAATACTTGACAAATTACAACATAGGTAAACTGTTAAATTCCAAGTGTCAAGTGGAAGCCACAGCTCTCTATTAGTGCCAAGACAGTCCATGTCTTTGGTCAGAAAATGATAATTCAAGGCTTCTTCTAGGAACGTTAAGAGGTTAAGATTACCTTTAAAGACTGAGCTCTTCAACTGAAAAAGATGTAGTTTGACTTTTGTTTGTATTATATCTTAGTGGTTTGAGAGGTTAAGATAATAAAATTATCATATACAGGCTGTGATTATTGTACTTTGTTTAGGTTAAATCAACTTTCAAAAAATCTTCCATCTGCATGAGGGGATGTCTCGCTTGAAGAAGCCAACATACAAACAACTGGAGGAGGCCACAGATGATAAGCTAAGTCCCAAATAAATAACACTGAGTATCTTATCTAATAATCAAATAATTACTAACAGAACAAAGCTGACATACACAAGTAACTCTGCATTTCGTCACTAAAGATCATTCCTTGGACAATCGTCATTCCCTGCAGAGGAGAAATTGTGCCCACATTATTAAAAAGTCCATAGATGATCTGAAGGCACATACCAGGAAAAGACTGGCATTATGCCAAAGAAGAATTGTCTTTGTCTGAGAATGGAACCAGGCATACTCTCGGGACTCAGGTAGACAAAGAGGTTAGGTTGATATCAGTCAATAAGTCAATACCAAAAAGGCTTAAGTAAAGCAAGGGTCTTTGCGCTCATAATTTCTACAGTGTTGTGCATCCATGTTGTTCATTCCTTAAAATATATTTATTGACTGCCCACTCTGGGCCAAGCACTGTGTGAACTGATAGAAAAAAAAAAACTATCATGCAATAAACAGACATGGTTTCTGTCTTAGAAAAGTTTTTTAACACAGAGACATAAATTCCTTATCCATTATAGGCAAAACATTCTTGCAAATTAAGAAAAAATACCAATACCACTTCAAGAAAAAAGGGTCAAAATTTTTTATCAAAATTCTATAAAAAGACATACCAAGAATGAATAAATTATGGAAAAGGTATACTTTATCAATAAATAAAAACAAGTATTTAGATATTGATTATCACATACATACGTAAAACCATGAAAGAAATAGAATGCCTACTGTTGGTAAGTATAATGATGGTCTTTCATTTACTGGTTGATGAGAATTTGAAATTGGGAGATTGGGATTGACATATGTATACACCATATATATATATACACTAATATGTATAAAATAGGTAACTAATAAGAACCTGCTGTATAAAAATAAATAAATTAAATTAAATTAAAAAAATAAAAATAAACTGCAACAAAATTTCCAGGTTATAATTTTGCAATATCTACCAAAATGAAAAATAGCTTCACCCATGACCCTATCATTCAAATTTTAGGAATCTATCCTAAGAAATAACAGCACAAGTTGTAATGCTACACGCATATTATAGCACCTTTGTAACAACAACAACAACAACATATTTAGGAATCTATCCTAAGAAATAACAGCACAAGTTGTAATGCTACACGCATATTATAGCACCTTTGTAACAACAACAACAACACAGAATAATAGTCTAAATGTCCATTAACAGGGAATGAGTATAATGAATAAAAGTATAATCACACAATGGAATACTATATATTTGTTTAAAATAATGAGATCAGTATTAAGGCAAAGCATGAAAATGAAAACAATGCTCCATAAAAACAGACCAGAGTGACCAGCAGAATCCCTGAACAGCTGGGTCTTTACCTTGGTATTCCTTATACTTTACTGTAAACCCTCTGGTTTGGCTGCACCCCTCAAGGATATGCTTTGAAACTCCTGGAAAAGCTTCTCCATGGCTCCTGGTGAACAATTCTTACCACCCATCCTACTCCCCATCAACACTGCCTCCCGCTCAAGGAAGTGGTCATGTTACCTGTTCCTGGAGAACATCTCACACTCTCATGCACTGACTACCGCCCCATGTTCGTCACTATTACACCAACATAAAGAAAGGAAGTGAGGACCAACTTTGAGTGTCTGGTGAATGGTTATCACAGGCAAGGGAGACCCAAGATCCAGTGCAGTTGTTTTTTACCTTGAATACTGACTGAGATCTTTAAGATACTTTAAAATTGACACTTTTTTAGTCTTACCATTTTTACGCTTCTTGCTCAAACTACTGTTGAGGGAGAAGAGGAATAAAGGTGGACATATGTGGGTCACGAGCTAAGGGTTGCTTTCTGCCTATTCTTTGTGGCTTCAGGGGTGTGGTCCAAATCCAAGCATCCCAGCAGGTGTAGCAAACTCAAATTCAGTTCTGGCATTAGATTATCTGTGGGCATCGGATATGGTGGGGAAAGCAGAACCAGGGAGCATGGAAGTGTTCATTCAAGCAGGTGGAACTGGAGAGACCCTGATGATTCTCTCTGCTTTCATTAATTCAACACACCCAACTCCGGTCAGTATCCCCTCTGAAGGTACAGAAGTGAGCACGATAAACATGATGCCTGTTGTCATAGAGCTTGCTGTCTTTTAAGGGCGATGTACAATTTTGCTTTGGAATAGGATACTGGAAAGAGGGCACACAGGAGCAGAATACACACACATACATATATCATACACAAATGCACAAACTTTCTTTTCTCTTCTGAACACTCATTTTGAACATCTTGTATTTTCTTTCTAGAAAATGGGTCTCTGTAACAATGGAAATGGCTGCTGTTTTCAGTCCAAGGGGATAAAGGATTGTCTGTTTAAGGAGACACTAAATAAGCTAAGATTGCTGCTTGAATGGAACTTTCAATTTCAACTCTTCACCACCCAAAGCTCCCATGGCGGATTAAAGTGGCAACAGGAATCACTGACTGCAGACCCTACCCCTCACTTCCTTAAGTCCAGTTGCAAGCTTACTTCACCCCTGCTGTGCCCTTGGAATTAACAGCAAGAGTGAAGGTAACCAATCTCCCCCATCCCCACCCCTGAAAGACCACACACAGTGCAGCTGGGAGAAGGCAGCCGCCACTTTGAGTCACAGCCCCTCATCCCACTAAAGCTCTAAAGCTGACCCGATTCCTAGGCGGAGAACTAGGGGAGCCTCCTGGGCTGCAGGAGCATCTGATTCCTTTTCCTGGATGCTCTCTAGGGGTCAGATGCTGGGCCTAGCAGGATGCCCATGGGACCCCAAAAATGATTGCTTGGGAAGGCCTGACTGGGCAGGAGTTGAGACCGCTTGACCTGAAGTTAACCTTGTGTTTTTATCTCTCCTGCACTATGTACTTTCTGATAAATCTAGTAAGTCTCCTCTTGTTTAAGTGACAGGCAGTTGGGATGGTGATTTTTGCTTCTGGCAAATCCTCAAAGGGGAAAATCAACCCACACATCCCAGAAGGGAGGAGAAATAGGTCAAAACAGAAGCAAAGTTGAATTCCTTAGCAGTGGGCGGAGCTTAGAAGGAGGGTCCCTGCTTTTGACTAGAGACCCCTCTATGGGCCCCAGCAGACATGAGCACGCAGAGGGCGGTGAGGGGGCTCCGTCTGGCTCTTGGCCCAAAAAAGAGAGTTGTGGGCACCTGCAGATCCAAGCAGCACAAGCAGGCACATCACAGTGGACAGCCGTGCATCCCAGTGCCACTTCCCTCTCCTTTTGAGATTTCTGTGTTTGCTGGCCAGCTTCCTGGCCTTTGCTTCATTGATCCTGGTAACTGTAGAGAAGAAAATGGAGAGACCACCAGGAAAACTAAATTAATCTCCACTAGAAAGGGCAGAAAGCTATGCACGATAGGAAAATAAACAAATAGAAGTAGAGCCAAAGAGATAGGAGGAGAAGGGGAGAGAGCGAGGAGTCAGCCTAGGTTGCGTTTACAGAGGGTTTATGGGAGTTGGGAGATGTGAAAGGAGAGATCGAGGGGCAGCTTCAGCACCTTATAAATGAAAGGGTAGGAGAGAGACCAAGGAAAGGAATTTCAGAGTTTTGGATTTGGGTTAGCTAGTAATCCCTATCTAGTGCTTCTTAAAGAACCCTCAGTAAAAAAGTCAATTGCTTCTCAGTGCTCTTTGGATATCATACTAGTTTTACTTCTGAATGCAGCTCCCTGTATTTGGGCCAGTTTTATGTGCATTACATGTGATTAAACAAACGTGGTTCAGTGGATTTTCGAGTACCTGACACCCAGCCTTCCAAAAGGGCCTCCAGATTCTGCAGGCTGGAGTCTGAGCCAGCTGAGAGCCTGAGATTCCGGACCAACAGCGGCTTGGGTATGCTCAGTCTGGAGGTTGGGAATCCTCAGGGTTGTGGCTAAGAGCGCTCAGAAAGGCGGGAACCACGTGCCATCATTTTCCCCTAGACACCCTGTCTGTGTAGCAGCTTTTCTCTGCCACCTTTGGCTAAATGCGGTGGCCACGCTCACTTCCTCCAGCCACTCTGGGCACTGCTGATCATTCCCTCTTCCTTGGAACAACCTCTTTGTGTGGCCTCCATAACACCACTCTCTTGGTTTCACTCAGCCTTGCTGGGCACCCTTCCCCAGCTTCCTTCACTAGCTTCTCCTCCTCCAGGTTCTGAGCTCAGGCCATTTCTCTGCCCACATCACTCCCTGAGTCATCTCATCTGGCTGCACGGCCTTAAAGGCAAACAAATGATGACTCAAGATTTACATCTCTGGCCTGAACATCTCTCTGATCTCCAAAACCACATTTACAACTGCCCATATGACATCTCCATCAGATGTCCAACAGGAATCTCAAACATCACAGGGTCAAGGTTGAAATTCCACCTTGCCCTCTTCCCCTCACCCCCAAACCTCTCCCCATGCAGCTCAATGTCTTGACAAATGCAATTCATCTGTTCTAATTGCTCAAGACAAAATATCCAAGTCATCCTCAAATTCTCTTTTTCTCATACTTCCCACATCCAGTCCATCAACAAATCCATCGTCCATTTTCAAAATACATGCAGAATCTGACCACTGTCATACCCCTCACCACCAGCACCATCCTGATTCAAACCACCACCAACTCTAGCCTGAATTCCCACAAAATCCCCCACCTCGTGCTCCGGTTTCTGCCTCTGCCAGTCAGCATCCAGAGTAACCTTTCAAAATGTCAGTAGGATAATGCCATGCCTCCACTGAAAGCCAGCCAACAGCATCCCAGCACTAAATAAAACAGCACACATGCACACACACATATCCCACAATTTTCCTCCCCTTTTACTTTGTTGTATCATCTTCCACAGCACCAATCACAAATATATTATATATTTACATGTTTCTTTATTTCCCGTCTTCCCCCTAGAATCTAAGCTCCCTAATGGTAGGAATTTGTCCTGTTTTGTCTTATCCCTTATACCTGAAATTTTCTGACACATGGTAGGTATTCAATTAATATTAAATTAATAGATTATTGTTCTGAGCTTTATGCTTCCCTTTCCCAAGACAGGATATACCTTGCAAGGAACAAGGGTGTGAAATGGGTGTATTACCTTTCCCAAGTAGTTGCTATTCTCATGCAAGAGTATTGTATTTCCCTGTCCCAGTGATTCCAACTTGGCTTGGTGACTTGCTTTCACTAAGAAAATAGGAGTATAAGTACCGGATACCACTCATAAGCTGATGTTTTAGGAGCCACAGTGTGGTTCCCCATCAGTCTCATCCCAGATAGAGGCTAACCCTTCATCTCTGGTCCTGGAATGAAGATGTGGGACACAGCCCCAGTCCATCCATTGTAAAGACATGGGATGTGAGTGAGAAATAAACACTCTGTGTTGTAAGCCACTGTAATCTGGGGCCAAGTGTTATGCAGCAGAAGGTAGCCTACACTCAGCTGATGAAGGTATGTAAGGGCGGACATTCACTGGCCCACGGATGTTTGTGTGATGCTGTGTTCCTGCCTCGGTGAGCGTGTGCTCTCTGGGATGAGTGGGCTTGTCCTGCTTAGCAATTCTTCAGGGATGATCCTCCATCTCTCCAATCTGAAGAGGACAGGTAGAGGGGCCACTCTAGGACATTAGCCATCCCATATGGGTATAATGTGGCCGCTTTACTTTTCCATGATGTGAGTTAGGGTCAGTGACGCTGACACACATCCAAAGTACATTGGCTCTAATTTCCAATCTCGCTGCTAGACTTACTCATTCTGAGAAAGACTGAGGAAAGAAAAGAGCCAGCTGACAAGCTCTGTGCCCTCAGCCTGGGCCCAGGTGCTCTGTCGGGGGTGCGGAGAGTGGGAAATTCTTCCAACAACCTCTGGGATGAACGAGGGAAGAGTGATAACTAGAGTTTATGCCAGGTGGTGAGGCCAGCCATGGATCTCATCTGTGCCTGCTTTTTCACAACTAAAGGGTATATCCTCCAAACACTGAACTGAGCGCAGCTTCCCCCAGGCAACATTCTAAATCATGGGCTCTGGCTTTGTGTGGGGTGTGTGTGTTGGTGGAGCCCTCTTTCCTGGGCCCACTCACAAAGCAGACTTTGAGAATTTAGACCCAAGATTTCCACAGATCCATGCACAGCCCTTGCGATTTCAAGGGTCTCCGTCCTAGGAGAATGTGCACCCATCTCGCCCAACTTCTCTTGGACCACAGAGAACTGAGCAGCAGGGTGGGGCTGGACTGCGGCCTCCCACACTCTCTCCTGGCCATTCCCTGAGGTCTGGCTCATCTCAGACAGATGTTAGGGCAATGCTTTGCATTTTATTCGCAACAGAACAATGCTTCTTCTCCTTTTCCAACAAAGGAATTTTCCATTATATGAAACAAAGTACATTCTGCGAACTAATGAGACAAGGAGGAAGGACTTGAGCTTCCTGTGGAGGCTCTGGGAGGGGCTGAGCTGCCCAGGAAATATTTAGAGGTATTTTTCCAAAGTAGCAGACCGCAGTAAATTGGTAAAAGTCAAGAGCTGTTTTCCGGAGCCCAGAGAGACTGAAACTCGCAGCTGGGGCCCAGGTATGATGTCTAGCCTTTGCCTGCCTCCTGTGCCTCTGTCCTAGCATGGAGTTTCTGCCCAGTCCTCTCCAGTCTGTGAAAGCTTCTGTCTTTAAAGCTGGATCATCTGTCAGTTGCAATTACTGCCCTGGCCAATGGACACGGCAGGGGTGGGGGTTTGATCAGATTAGGCCAGTAATACAGAGAACATACAGATTGTGCTCATCATCCATTGCTGTTTGTCAATTATGAAGCAAAGATGGTGTGGATGCTCAGATCTTGCAAGATGGGTTTGTCTCTGAAGCTTCAGGAGTGAAGCACCATCGTCACATACAGCTATCTCCTGGGATGAGAATCTGTCACATTATTTTAATATCTAAGGAGCTTACAGCCAGGTCATCTATTCACAATTTCATTTGCTGTGCATAAAACTCGCTTTGTTGCTACTCTTACCAGCAGACCTAGAGTCCCACAGAGAATTAGACTGGATTAGAGTGAAAGGAGAACCACCATACATAATCATTATCTTTGCAAAGCTCCAGGTTACAAATAATAGCCTCCAGGACAGGTACAGCACTGCAGATGCATTAGGTTCTGTCCACACAATGTTTTCAACCAAGTTACACAATAATTTTTAAAAATAGGATATGCCATTTAAAACCATGGATACGTGGTTATTCTTAAACCTTGAAATATCTGGTAATACTGGCTCCAGACTTTAACATGGCAATGGTATACCAGAACTGAATAGCTAACTGTTGGACTTGAAACTAGCATACGTTCTTCAGTTGACCAGAGTCTCCACCACTCTCTATTGTATTACTCACATCATATCTCTTGTGGTCATTTGAGTCTGTGACCTTAAAAATTATTGTTTAGTGACACAGCTGCTAGCTGAAGACACTCAGATACTCTAATATTTTAGCTTCATCTCAGATGGAATGTAAAGCATGTTGGGCTCTGGTCAGGATGCAGTCTCCATCCTGCCCCTCTGTATTGTGCCATCATTGTCCCAGGAACTAGGCACTGCATATCAGGTTCCCTGTTTATTACCCCAGTGAAGATTTTGATTTAGGGATCTCTTTCCTGTGGCTGTTATGATTACAGAGGGCTTTTCTGGACTTCAGTCTAATCCACTTTTTTTTTTAATGTCAAAGTCACGTATTTTAATAATCTCACATATTCTTCATATTTTCTTCCATGTCATTCTCTGAAGATCAGCTTTTTAAAATTATTTTCTTAACTTTTAATTTTATATTGGAGTATAGCCGATTATCAATGCTGTGATAGTTTCAAGTGCACAGCAAAGGGACTTAGCCATACATATACATGTATCCATTCTCCCCCCAGACTCCCCTCCCATCCAGGCTGCCACATAACATTGAGCAGAGTTCCCTGTGCTATGCAGTAGGTCCTTGTTGGTTATCCATTTTAAATATAGCCGTGTGTACATGTCGATCCCAAACTCCCTAACTATCCTTTCCCTCCATCCTTCCCCCCGGTAACCATAAGTTCGTTCCCTAAGTCTGCGAGTCTGTTTCTGTTTTGTAAATAAGTTCACTTGTATCATTTCTTTTTAGATTCCACGTATAAGGGATATCATACTGTACTTCTCTTTCTCTGTCTTACTTCACTCAGTATGACAATCTCTAGGTCCATCCATATTGCTGCAAATGGCATTATTTCATTCTTTTTAATGGCTGAGTAATATTCCATTGTATATATGTACCATATCTTCTTTATCCATTCCTCGGTCAATGGACATTTAGGTTGCTTCCCTGTCTTGGCTATTGTAAACAGTGCTGCAATGAACACTGAGGTGCATGTATCCTTTTGGACCATGTTTTTCTCTGGATATATGCCCAGGAGTGGGATTGCAGGGTCATATGGTAGCTCTATTTTTAGTTTTTTAAGGAACCTCCATAGTGTTCTCCCTAGTGACTGTATCAGTTTACATTCCCACCAACAGTGTAGGAGGGTTCTCTTCTCTCCACACCCTCTCCAGCATTTGTTGTTTGTAGATTTTTTTGATTCCGTCTGCTCCTCCTGCTTTGAGCAGTGGCTAGTCTGGAAGGGGCATTTTGAGAAGGAGATGCAGTCTGTTTGATGGTTTCATTGCTGTCCCGTATAGCACCATGTTCAGCCTGTGAATGACTTGTTGTCTCCTCCTAAGCAGGAAGGTTCCTGCTGGTGGATAGGAGTTCCATAGTGACATGTCAGCATGATTCCAGAGTTTCCTCTAGACATATAGAGCAGTAGGATCTACTGCACATCATGGTGAAACGTATAGGCCAGAAAGCCCATCAGATATTTACATCTCCCTGAACACAGCTAGAATTGTCACTTGTGTCCCCCACCACTACAGGGAAAAAAAAGGCTGTCATCTCTTTCTTGCCCTTAAAACACATGTGGTAAGCAAAAGTAGGCATTGGACAGGAGTGATCCATCTACCAGAATGACCCTCCGGTCTGCTCCTGTGTTCACTGCTGCACTCACTGGGCTGAAAGTCTTGACCTGAACTCTCATCTAGCCAATGGCAGCCTTGGTCTTGCCAGCTACTGTCACTCAGGGGTGGGTTTCACATCTGATGTCAAATGAATCAATGCAGACAGTTCTCTCTGGACTCAGGAGTCCACCCAGTACTGAGATCTGCTCCTGCAGTAAACAAGTGACCTTCCCTATGGATCATGCTTTTCATATAACCCCAATATCCCTGAGCTTGGGTTAGAATTTGGATGTTCCCTCATTGCCAACTCCCTGTCTGTTTCTTTCCCTCAGTCTCCACCCTCTGAGCTCAGCTCACTGCCTTCTATTTTGAGGAGACTCCATCATATCAGCTGCTTGGGCTAGTTCTGGTTAGAGCAGGACCATGCATCAAAACTCGAGCTGATTAGTTACCAAGAATTCCTTTTCCTGTTGCTTGCTCATAGAGAATTCAAATGAATATAGAAGAAACAGAAGGAAATAGGTGGTATCCCATTATCGGCTCTCTGGAAAAGAGACCCAGTATATTTCATTATTAATTTAGCCTTCAGAAAAGTGCTGAGGATCAAACACCCATCTTCTCCACAAATGACTATTTAAATGTAAATCAGATCACGTCACTCTTTTCTCAAGGAGCTTCCAACAGCCACCTGCTGCACTGAGAATAAAAGCAAAGCTTTGCCTATGGCCCACAGGGCTGTCATACCTTGGTCCTGACCTATCTCCTCCAGCTCACCCTTGCCACATGCTTCTCTTTGCACTCCATGATCCAGGACAATCACCTTCTTACAGTTCCTGAAAGGCCATGCACACTTTCCCTCTTCTGGACTTCCATCTCCATAGATCTTGTCTCTCTGCCTAGATCACTCTTCTCATGGATTCTCATAGCACTCAGGTCTCTGTTTCACAGCAAGACATTTTCTGCTGACCCCTCTAGAGCAGGTCACTCTAATCCCCATCTCTGCACTTTACAATTTTCTCTCACAGTACTTATCAAAACTGGTACTTCACAGTAATTTTTTAAAAATTGTGTATTGTATGCTTGCCCAACTAGACTATTCATGAGGCTAGAGATCATGCTTTCTTTATATATCAATACATCCTCATTGCTTGGTAGAAGTTCAATACACCTTCTTTGGATATATAAACAAATTCCAGATATCCACAAATGAATAAAATAATTAGTAGTACTAAATCAAATCTCATTTTCTGAAATTTAATTTTGTAGTTATCAAAAATCTATATAGGGGCTTCCCTGGTGGCACAGTGGTTGAGAGTCCGCCTGCTGATGCAGGGGACACGGGTTCGTGCCCCGGTCCGGGAGGATCCCGCATGCCGCGGAGCGGCTGGGCCCGTGAGCCATGGCCGCTGAGCCTGCGC
>NC_041233.1:33982182-33995995 GCF_002837175.3 Physeter macrocephalus | reverse complement strand
GCTGAGCCTGCGCGTCCGGAGCCTGTGCTCCGCAACGGGAGAGGCCACAGCAGTGAGAGGCCCGCATACCGCAAAAAACAAAAAACAAAACAAAACAAAAAATCTATATATAGGTAGGGATGCAGGGAATTCTAGAATGCTCTCTTTCTATCCTCTGCCATCTCAGGCCTGAAATTATTTTACCCACTGAGCTTTCTGTTAATTTCATTTGGCATTTGCTGTTATCTGCTTCATCTACGCACAGGAGTAATACCTATAAAAGGGCCGAGACCTTTCTCCTTTGTCTCTAAACTAGCGTAGAAGTGCATCTGTAGCCCTATCTCATTCAAACTGTCTTAAGACTGCCCACCTTTGACTACAGGGATTGACTGCCCAGCGTTGGATCTCAGCATGATTACAAACAGAATTATCTATAACTTCCCTTTTGCCACAGGCTTTGTTTTTCTTATGTTGAGGTTTCCTCTGTGAGTTGGAGAAAATCAAAAGAGCACTTTAGAGAAGAGCAAGAAGAAGAGAAGTATTAACGGCAAATATCTTCCTCTGAATGTCACTGGTATCCTAAAAAGCACTGAAGAGCAGGATGGAGACCAGAGCTTTGGCATTTGACTCATCTTTTTTTTTTCTTTCTTTTTTTATGACACAGAGAACACTAACTATGAAAACCTTACTCATAATTTATCCTTTAACAATGAGCATATACTTATCTGTCAAGGGAGAATAATACTATTAACATCTCAGGATTGTTTTGAAGATAAAATAAGACAATAGGACACCCAAAACAGTGTCTTGATCAAAAAGACATAAATTTCACTCCTTCTATGATCTTCAAAGGTCACTCTTCATCTCCAATTGTAGGAGGAGTAAAGGCCCCCTCAGGAAATTTCCACTCTGGCCTGTGCAGTAACCCAAAGCATTACACAAAGCACCCCCTCCCATAGTGGAAAAACTGAGTCTTCAGAAAATCGTAAAATACTACTTAGTAGGACAGCCTCTGAAAAGAACACACAAATGAAACCCTATCACCCCGTGACTGGGTAACTTTGTCACAAGCTTCTTCTTCCCTCCCTCTACTCAAAGTGATATGTCACCGGTCACTTGATCAAGGATCTACCCAGTTTCTTCATTAATTTTCAGAGTATTCAGAAAGCCTCAGTCTTTCTGTAGTTTGTAGGTACCAAACTTAATCAATGTTTTCTATGAATCTACTGGTGATAAAATGAGTGTTTTTAGCTCTTTTGTCTCAATACTTAAAGTCCTCTTGGTCAGATCCTCAAGGGGGACAGGAAGTGGTAGACAAAGGAAACTTCTTGTCCAGTTAGTGTCCACGTATTTTCTGAGAGAGAAAACACCCACATGGACACCTCAGCCATCCTCCTGGTCCCATCTTCAGCTTCCACTTTGCCTCTGTGTAGGTTTACTGGAGTCCCAGCTGCCTTTTTCAGTTATACATTGAGCAGTGGCTTTTTGGGCACTTCTTGGTCCAACTGAAGATTCTAATATTGTATTATCTTTGAAACAGATTTCCCCAAATTGATTAGAACACTTTCACTCCACATCCTCATCTCTGACTTTGCTCCTTCAGAGTTAAGAGATAGAGTCTTACCCCCCTCCCTCTTGAATCTGGGCAGGAATGTTGCTCATACAGGACCAACAGAATGTGGCAGAGCGATGCTGTGTGACTTGTAAGGCTGAGTCATAGACGGTGATGCAGCATCCATCTTATGAGCCAGGACACTGACTTTTGGAGCCCTGAGTCATTGTGCAAAATGTCCAACTACCCTGGGACCACCACAGTGGAAAGGCCATGTATAGGTACACACCAGTTCAACAGCCCAGATGGGTTCCCAGAAGAAAACCAACAATAACTACCAGTCTTGTGCGTGAGTTGTTTTGCATACCCAGCCTGTCAAGCTTTCACAATTCTGCAGCACCAGCCAACATCTGACTGCACCTATATGAAAGAACCCAAGTAATATGAGCCTTTTCCAAATTTCTGACCCACAAGATTTTGAGCAAAATAGAGGTGGTTTTAAGCTATTAAGTTTTAGAGGAATTTGTAAGGCAGCAGTAGTAACTAGAATAATCCTGGATGGGCCATAGTAAACAGGTTTTCCTAGCACCTGGTTTATCTGGATTAACTCTATTTTTCAATCTTATGCCCCAGAAAAAAATAAACTTAAGTAGATGTCTCATTTGAAGCTTCCAACAGTCTATTATATGCCTGGAATTAAACTTTCATGTTCAAGCTGCCATTGAAGATATGGAGCATGTATGTCCATAGCAAAAGTATGTTTGTTGGAAGGCAGATTAGACAAGCTAGTCAGGAATGTAACTATTCATTTTGATAGCAAATCTTTTTTCCTTTATTGGGAAGACGATCTGAATTCCTTACTCCAGAAGACTTGGGGCCATAGTCCCTGAAGGTTGGATAAGGTAGTTTAAAGACTCAAATATCCCTGGGCATTGCAGAGTCTCAGCAATAAGAGATTACCAGGAGCTTATTTATCTGTTTAGAATGTCACCAAAGAGAGGTTTCTGGGATTCAAAAGGAAGAAGCCCAGCTTTTGGTTTCTTTATGGTTGTGGGTCAGGAGAGAAGAATCCCATGAGTTTTTCCTCACACCTAAGTGCAGACTATATCTGGCATCTGGGAAAGATTAAAAAGGAAGAGACGTAGGGAATCAAAGATTATGCACACTTAATAGTCATCTGAGTACTGGAATCACTATATCATTTTAACTCTCAGGACCAAAGTAAAGAGTCTAGAACTCTGAGGTGAAAATGAGAATTGTGTCCTACTGCTCCTATTACAGTTAAGTACTCAGTGAAATCAGTGAGAATATGGCTTAAGGCTTGCATGGATTACAAAGCAAATCCAAATTACATTTCTAATTAGCCCACAAAGAAAGAATAATTCTATAAAAAATAAACAGGTAGGCCAGCGTGAGTGGATTTATGTTTTAAATTCAAGGCATTTGAAAAATGTTTCTTGGTAGGAAATTGAGTACCACTGAGACTTAACTGTGGAATAGTGGGACAATACCATATGGAAAAGCAAACAGAAATCATGGATCTACTACATGTCATGAATATCTTTCCCTTAAATCCCACTGAAATCGGTATAAAATCTTCCAAAGCAAACAAACAAAATTTTCCTGAATCTGCAAGGATGATTAACAAAATATCTGACCTGACTCATATTTAAATATGACTCTCCGAATACTATTCATGTTGCTGGTGAGAAGTTTTCAGATGCATCTTCCTCTGAGAAGTTCTTGAATCACAGTCATATTAAGAATACTATCAACTAAGCAGCTGGAACTCTATTTAAAAGTATTAAAATTTTTTGATAAACTATATGTATTAACTGAAAGAATACTTTGGAAGGTATAAAACAAGAATTGAAAATAGGCAGTGACAAGCCAATTTTGACTAAAAGGTATTTTTGAATGGTTAATCATTTTTTCTTTCCTCCAGGTAATTCAGTTTTCCAAGGTCACTGCCTTGGAAAAAGAATGTGATGAGAAGATAAAGTGGGAGTGAGTTAGGGCCGAAGTCTTGGCTTTGGTTTGCAATAGCACTGGTCCTTTGGTAATGGAGTGCTGTCTGTGCATAAGCATCATACATGGGAGACACATGACGGGAGATAGTGGTCTCCTTCCAAAAGCCTCATGGACCAAACGGTGGTTAGGAGTTGGAGAGGGATGGGAGTGATATGATGAAAGCAGAGGAATTAGTGGACCTCAGTAGTAGTTACTGCAGGGCTCAGAGCACTGCTCCCTTGGAGCAGCTCCACTTCCATCATCTCTATTTCATCCCATAAGTCCATTGTTTCCCTCAGCTCATGACTCTGATATGAAAGGTCTTCCTTTTTTATATATAATTGCCTCTCTTTGCAATTGTATCTCTTATTAACATTTTAAGATCTGTTAAATCTATAGTAATGTTCCCTTTTATATTCCTGCTATCGGTAATATAATCTTCTCTTTACTCTCATGTTCCCCCTTGCTAAGGAAATGTCAATTTAAGTGATGTTTCAAAGAAATAATATTTGGCTTTGTATCTCTTATTCACATTTTAATGTCTGTTAAATCTATAGTAATGTTCCCTTTTCTATTCCTGCTATCGGTAATATAATCTTCTCTTTACTCTCACGTTCCCCCTTGCTAAGGAAATATCAATCTAAATGATGTTTCAAAGAAATAATATATGGCTTTGTTGATTTTTAATCAAGTACTATAAATAAAATAAATTAATTATAAATAAAATACTCCTTATTTTGTGTCTTTTTTCCTGACTTCTTGTGATACGTGCTTAGAACATCTATTTTCAGTCTTTTATTTTATAATATATCAAGTTAAGCTCTAAGATTCCTCTAAGCATAGCTTTAGTTGTATCCCACAAGTTTTAAATGCTATATTTTCATCATTATTCGAGTCAAGATATTTTCAATTTTCCATTGTGATTTATTCTTTGGCCCACGGTTTATTTAAATGTGTTTTACTTAATATTCAAGTATTGGGGGATTTTATTTCTAGATGGATTCCACTGTGGGCAGAGAATAAACTCTGTATGACTTCAAATTTTTGAAATTTGTGTGGGTGGCTTTCAGGCCCATCGTATGGTCTATTTAGATAAAAATTTCATGTGTACTTTAAAAGATAATATATTCTGCAGGGTTTGGTTACATATGAATAATCAGATGACATTTGTTTCTATTTGTTAACAGATTTGTTGTTATTATGAAAGTCTTCTATAGCTCCACTGATTTCGTATCTCCTTTTCTTACCAGTTACTGGGAAAGAGATGTTAAAATCTCCACCATGATTTTGGATTTGCTGAAATCTTTCACACATATCATTTTGCTTTATGTATATATTTAAATTTACATAATTTATCTATTAAGTGCAAACAACTTTATGTCTTTATAATTTCCATTTGAGCAAAGGCTTTAATCATTGTGATATCTCTTTTTATATTTTTATTCTTTATTTTAGTGTGAGACTACTGGCAATAAATTCTCTTTTTTTGTTTGTCTGCAAAGTATTTGTCCATCATTTTTGAAATACAGAACAACAGGTTAGAGAATATTTTCTTTCAGAATTTGGTCTTGTTTTACCCTGTGTTGTTTGTGTCAGTCTTACTGCTGCTTCTGTGAAGCTAATGGGCCTTCTTTTCCTCTGGCTGCATTTAAGATTTTCATTTTGACTTTCATTACAGCAGTTTTACTATAATGTATTCAAGTGTAGATTTCTTTGTATTTGTTCTGCTATGGTTTGCAGAACCTCGTGAATTTGGTCTTGAGGTCTTTCATTAGATTTTGTGAAATCCTTACCCTGTAACTCTTCAAACATTTCTTATGCCCCGCTTTTTTTTTTCTCTCTCTCTCTCCCTTCAATCACACATATTTAAACCTCTTAGTGTGCCCCATTTTTTTCCTTCAGATTTTATCTTTGTGATTAAATGTACATATTTTCTACTGCATATTTTAGTTCACTATTACTCAATTCTGTTGCAATCAAACTTTTGTTGAACCCAGCTATTGGAATTAGTTCAGTTCCAAAATTTCCACTTTACTCTTTTTATAGGTTCCAGTTCTACAACTGAAATTTTTTATTTATTTTCTTGGACATGTGAACTATAGTTTCTTTACAGTACCTGTCTGATAACTCCAAATGCTGGAGTTGCATTGTATATCTGGAGGCTTTTGGGGTTTTTTGTTTGTATGTTTGGTATTTTTTACATTATGGCTCTGTTCCTTTTTTCTCTTGATTTTCAGCCATATGGTCATTTTTTACTGTCATGTTTAGTTAGTTTTATTGTATATTTTTAAAATATAGAGGCTTTAGATGATTTATATTCTTCCAGATAGAATTGAATTTTCTTCTGACAGACTACCTTGGGAAGACTACCTTGATTTAATCAGGAATTAAGATGGCTTCAGGTTGTGTTTCAGGCTTTGTGAGGACTGGCCTTCTTCCAGTTTGCTCTCCTTCTTAGGAGGAGCTGTTCAAGGGTCTCAACTAAATGTCTGTGTTGTTTCCCAGATCCTTCCTCCATGGCAGGCTTTAAAATTCTCTCTCTCTCTCTCCCCCAACTTCTCTCTCCCGATCTCTCTCTCTCCCTGAGATTATGTACATCTCTTAGCTTTTTTAACATCTTAAATAAGTTTGGCTTCTCAGTCTCTTTGGGATTGGTAAATGCCTCCAGAGAAAACTTCATGCAGAATGTCAGGCTCAGTTTTCTATGATACCCCTTTCTTTTGAATTTTGGACCCTCAAATCCACCCATTCCCAAAACTAAGTTTCAAAATGTGGGTCAAATTAATAACAAGTATAACGCAATCTTGATATATATATATCAGTCTAATGTGTCAGTCTAAAGAAAAAGTGAATGTGGGGTAGTTCTGTAAAAGGAATTTCATGTGAGAACTAGTTAACAAGGCTATTGGAAGCATCACAAAACCAAATAAGGGAAGAGAAAGCAATCCAGAGATTAGCAACAACAGAAAGCTGCTTCTGCTGGTAGGGCAGGAGAACAATGTGCTCAAGTGTTTTACAGAGGCCAGGAGCCAAGTCTATCAGGTAGACACCAGAATCAGAACAGAGGCTTCCAACAAGAGTGGGGAATCACATGGGAGACAAAGCCAGTGCTAAGAAGAGAGCAAGAAATGTGATTCTCCCCCTCCCCTGCTGCCACTCAATTGCCAATGTGTCCTTTTGGATAAACCTAACTGGTAGTTGGGAAAAGAGCCTGAGAAATGTAGGATCAGTCTTCTTTGTGCAGAACAAAAGGACACTAAATGCACCTACATGCAAAAGGCAAACGACCAAAAAGGTTCTTTTGGAGCCAGGTGCAGGGAAACTAATAGAAATACAAGACTTCCAGGTACCAATTACCTTCACTGACTGATTAAAAATATTCTTAGATTAGATATAAGATGAAGGAAGTTAAAGAAAAAAATGGCTCTCTGAGTCAAAGATTTTCCTAAACAAATATTAAACAACTCTGGAAGAGATCAGTCATTTCAGCAGCAGCCAATTTAGTGGGTCTTAGCCAAGATATTTTAAAATAGAATGGAATGGAATAGGATAGAATAGAACATCACAACTCATAGGGACTTTGAGAGAAAGTATTTGTTCAAAAAGTTTTAAATCTCAGCCATCTAGGTGAGTTATTTAAAGTTGGTTTCATTTCACTGAAGAGGAAGCAGACAAGGATAATTTCATTTAAGAATATCAAGTCAAGACCCTTTAAAGAACAGAGAAAGAGGAAAGAAGATTAAATGCTCTTGGAAAAAAATTCTAAAGTGCCAAGTGAAATGCAAATTTTAAATATTCCCCAGCTAGTCAATAAATCCTTACAAATGTGTGGATTGTTCATCAGAATTGAAATAAGTCCTTGAATTTTGATTTTAATTAGTCTGGGTACATGCTGTTTAAAGAATCTTTAAATTTAGACCGTCACCTGTGTTGTGAAACATCCGACAGTAGAAACAAATTATCTCCTCATGGACTGATCTCCGTTTCCTTCATTTTTCTCAGATATTCAAAGTGAAGATAACAATGACCCCCTCACTGGGTCTTCATGAAGTGTTTTTGGCTGGGATAAGTGTCTCTAGTCAAAAGAAGGGCTTAATTTCTAGGAAGGCAATTTTAGTTGTTTTGATTAGACAGTTTCTGTGACAAAAGGACTAAGTACTGGATCTGAGTAGAGCCAGCTGTGTTCCCTTTATTAGCTGCTGAGGTGTTAGGAGAGGGATCCAAGGTAACTGATGACCCGGCAGGTGGGAAATGGGTGGGCATGGAGGACAGAGAGCTCTCCTTTCAGCCAAAATTGTGATTGCTTGTGTTACTAACAGGAGGGTTCATTTTGATATTTTATTACTAATGAAAAATTTATCAGTTAAGATCAGTTGGGTTGCAAGAAAGGGAAAAGTCAAATCATATTCATAAAGGGAGTGTATTAACCTTCAGTTCTGGAGCTCAGAGGTGGAGCTGGTTTGATTGGAAGGTTTGACAATCCATCAGGATCTAGGTTCTCCCACTCTATTTATTCACTTAGATTTCCACCTCACAGCCTTCATGCTCAGACTAGTGGAGAGCCTCATAGTCAAAAAAGCCTGAAGCAGCTTTGGAACTTAAATTCTCTCCTGGTCTCAGGTAGTGTAGGGGAAAAGGCAAGAGTTTCTTTCCAATGACTCCCTGCAAAATCTTTTGTATCTCGTTGACTTTGACTGAACAGTATATCCTTGAATCAATCATTGTAGCCTGATGACTAGCTTTAACTTAGGTCACAACCTCCACAGAGGTCTATGCAAACACATGGGTTGTGAATGGAGGACAGAGAGTTGTTCAGAGGGAAATGAAAGTATTTGACAAAAGCGAAGAAGGAATGAAAGGTGGTTAAACACACCCATGACGAAAACACATGTCCTCTTTAGATGGTGGCCAAGTCCACTCAGCCACAGCACACCGTCTTCCTGAGGTGAAATGTGTTTTTGTTTGTTGTTTGTCGTTTTCCCCGTGCTCTTTTCTCATTACATCTTTGAATGGAAAAGTGTGGAGGACATTCCTGCGAGCAAACTTTTGCTTGAGGGAAGGGAAATAAGAGCCTTACCGTATGCTACTAGCTACCATGACCTCTTTTTTCAAAAGCTAATTTGCTCTACTTAAGACATACAAACAGATATTAAAACAATAGATTGAATATCTGTGCATTTGCATTCCTAATAAGGAATAAAACATTGTCAGCAGAACTAAATACCCCTTTGAAAATCTCCCCAATTCTCTTCCTTCCTTTCCCAGAAAAATATTATCCTGAATTTAGTGTATTTTATTCCTACACTTTTATTCATATATTATCTAAAATTTTTATGACTCTCAATACAATATGTAGTACTGTTTTGCATGTTTTTCACATATGCAAATATATAATTATATTAAATATACATATTATAAATATATAATTATATTAAATATATATATTTCATATATATGTAGTCATGTTGATTACAACATTTTTCTCAATTATGTCTGATATATGTAGCTCTAGTTCTTTCATTTCACTATTGTGTTGTACTCCTGTTTTGGGTTTTTTTTTGGTGTTTGAATACATCATAATTGAATTATCCATTCTCCAGTTGATGGACATTTGTATTGGTTCCATTCTAGCTATTAGAATCAATGTTGTATGAGTGTTTTCTACCTGTTTGCTGGCATACATGTTTAAATACCTCAATGGTAGAAACCAAGAAGTGAAACTGACAGCTCAGGGAATATAGGCAACTTCAACATTACTGGTTATTGTCAAATTGTTTTTCAAATAAGTTGTACTGACATACATATTCACCAGCAAAGTACAAGTATCCCTGTGGCTCCACATCCTTGCCAACACGATACCATCAGATGTTTTCATTTTTACTGTTCTGACTAGTGTGAAATTTGTGGTTATAGTTTGAATTTCCATGATAACTAATGACATAGAACATTTTGACATATTTTTACTGACTATTCAGATTTCTTCTGTGAATTTTCTGTTTACATTTTTGCTGATCCTCTGTCCACACCTCAACACCCCTTCTGCTGCTTATTTCTTTTATTAGTGCTTTGCAGAATTTTGTATTATTCTGTATATTATTTCTTTTATTGGGGAGAGGGGCTTATATATATTTCAAATATCCTTCTTCCAGATTTTGCGTTGTCATTGTATTTCTTAATAAACAGAAAATGTAATTATACTGTGATCAAAATTACCATTTTGTTTTTATGATTTGTGTTTTCTGTGCCCTAATTCAGAGATCCTTCCTAACCTCAAATTTAGAAAGATGTCTTCCTGCATGGCAGCCAGGCTTTCACTGTTACTGAACTTCATGACGATGTTTATACAGAAGAAAGCCCATCTCACAGATAGATGGCTGGAGAGCTTTGCTAAATTAGCTGTGTCTTTCAATCTCTTTGAAGCAAGTGTTCCACACCAATGAGGAATGACTTCTTTGGGAAAGATCTTTCATCCCCTGTAGGATGCCTGTGGATCTATATACAGCTAAAAGGCATGTCCCATCCCAGTGGCACATAATGTGGGCACTGAAGGGCAGCTGGAGGAAGGGGCCTTGAGCACAGGTTCAAATGCCCACAGGCCTATGCCAGAATCTCTTACGCATCTTTTTTCCCCACCGCACCCCCCTACACACACACGATGTCCAGGTAGGCAGCCTGGTCTGTGGAGCTGGGCAACCCATACTTAAGCGGTGGTTTTAATCACACCAATGTGTAATTTTAAATTTGAAGCCGAAACACTGGTGCCTGTTAACCCCAATCAAGTTCAGGAACCCCTCTCTCTCTCTTACACTCTATCTCCCTTACCTACTCAAGAACAGCCACATTTTAGCATTTGATTTTTTTCTCTCTCTCTACTGTGAGACTTGCAATATGAGGAAAAACAGTGAGGAAGACAGGAGAGAAGGTAATGGAAGGTAAAGCTTTCAAAACTAGAAAATATTTCCATCTGCCAACTAGAGAAAGCATTCTGACTGTGAAGCTTATGGGGTAGCCACATTTAATCCTGACAGAATTCCGGGAATCACTTTACCTTAAGAAATTTTCTCTAGCATCAGTACTTAGTCTAGTGGCCATGGCCATTTGAGGCATTAGGTAACAAAGTAAAGAAAGAGGTCATTTTTTACTATCAGAAACTTGGTAGCTTGTCACCGAGGTTAAGGGTAGCTTGTCACCGAGGGTTAAGCCTACTACTATGGCGGAAACAAGCTCTGTGCTGTGTCAGTCTTAGGTGAGGTTGTAGGAATTAGGCTCTCTGTCAAACTGCAATAAAATCTCCATTCTCCTCCCCAATCTCTCCCCACCAACCATCACTATAACAACTCACATCTCATAATACGCAATCAGCTCCCCTGTAGTCTCAATCTACTGACTGCACCACCAATCAGTCTGTGAATTGCCCAGGTGCCTCTGCAGGCTTCCTAACACTTAGGCATGTGCCCTGTATCCCCAAAGACTAGCACACTTGCATTTGCAAAGGCCCCCTGAGCAGACAAAGAACAAGGCTAAAATGTTTGGTGTGGGGCCAGGGGAGGACATGATTTGATGTGATAGTAATAGGCCCCTTCATGCAATGGCACTCAGTATTTCGGTTTCTTCAATTCAGTTTCTGTTTCTTCCATAATTCTTATTTTTTAAATTTTTTTCATTAAATTGAGTGATAAAACAGTGATTCATTTCATGATTCAACACTGATTTTATGAACTATCATATATTAAGTAGTTAACATATTTTTCCCTCTTGAACATCAGGATAAAGAATTATGTTGGGAAATTTGGGGTGGGGGGTCATGTCCCTCTTCTTCCCTTTCTTTTTCCCCCATGCTGTGCTCCTCCTCTTAAAAGTTATGAATTCTGAAGTCCTCTATTGAAATAAGCATCAGGGGTGTTGTCACTCAAAGCTCAAAGTGAGATCATGGGGTCTCTTAGACCCTGAAGAAAGTCTTACTTATTTTAGAGGCTGTTATCTTTTTCAAAAAAGATACTCAAGAAATCTTTCACAAATCCTTTACCTTTCATCCTGGCTATCCAAGGCAATTCATTTTAATTCTGATTGTGCACTTTCCTTTGCTCTTCCTTAACAAGCTTTAGAAAGGTGGATGTCTGCCTCCCTGGGAGAGTCTTCATCCAGCCCCGCAGAGCTCTGGCACCATTAGCCTGACCTCCCCCCTTCTTATAAAAGCAGCATGCCTGGGTCTCCTGGCAAGAGCTGGGCACAGGGAGGAAGGGCAGACCAGCTACTCTCTTAACAAGAGAGAGTCAATGTGAGTATTCTTCCCTAGAAAAGTATGGAACGTCTCTCAAGGAGATAAGCCATGACCACAAAGTCTTCTACCTGGGAAGGAAACACGGTTCACACTCATTTCCATCTCTTCCTTGAACAAGACTATGATTGTGCCCACGGAAACACGACTGGAATCAGAAGAATAGGACCATCCAGCATGATGTGGGGTGGGGAGTGGGTGAGGGGTTGAAGAAGAATGAGATTAGATGATTAGATGATGGAAGTGGGGGAAATCCTTGACAAACAGGTTCTTGCTGTGCCTACTCAGCCCTTCAGCAAACAACATCCTCTGGATGATGTTCTGCATCAAGATGAAAGAAGAGTGTTTTAGGTCTAAGAGTGAAAATTTGGGATCCCAGGTCCTGTAACTGTTCTTGTGCCTGGAGTAGGAGCTTCTGAAACATGTTCAGTGTTCACAAGCCAAGTCGACACGACACTCAGATCACAACCTCAAAAGAGAAAACTTTTTTGGAGGAAGTATACATTTAGATTTAAGGTAATCCTCACTCACTCTTTCCTGAAGTGGTTTGCTAGTGTTATTCATTGGGTCTTATAAAAAAACTTTGCAAACTGTTGTTTTGAAACTCCAAAAGCAGAATGTTTTCTGCAGTCAGGCTGATCCAGAAAAGGGTGAGAGGGTTGAAAACGTGTCCCAAGTGTAGTACTTCCTGAAGTGGTTTCCTTCTCTTCACCTGAAACTTTTTGACTTTTCACCCTTTTATCAGCTTCAGATTCCTGGCAGCTTAGTTTCCAACCATCTTCACTATGCCTCTGATTTTCTTACTATAAGAAATAAAAACAGGTTGTTTGACCTGAGGTGATCCAGCACTAAAGCATACCTGGCTCTTTGGTGGGACTAATATGGCAGACTCTGGGAGGGCTCATGCCAAGGAGTACTTCCAAGAACTTCTGCTGCCAGTGTCCTTGTCCCTGTGGTGAGCCACAGCCACCCCCTGCCTCTGCAGGAGACCCTCCAACACAAGCATAACCTGAAGTCATATCTGTGAAGCCAGAGCTGAAATTAATGTCAGCGATCTGGGGCCCTGTTCTGTTGATCCCCCTCCTACAATTGAGCCATTGGACACTTTCTGAGAGCTGCCGTGTGGCGTTGGGTCTTGGTGCTCCGGCTGGGTGTCAGGCCTGTGCCTCTGAGGTGGGAGAGACGAGTTCAGGACACTGGACCACCAGAGACCCATGGCCCCATGTAATATCAATCGGTGAGACCTCTCTCAGAGATCTCTGTCTCAATGCTAAGACCCAGCTCCACTCAACGACCAGCAAGCTCCAGTGCTGGATACCCCATGCCAAACAACTAGCAAGGCAGGAACACAACCCCACCCACTAGCAGAGAGGATGCCTAAAATCATAATAAGTTCACAGACACCCCAAAAACACCACTGGACACGGTCCTGCCCACAAGAAAGACAAGATCCAGCCTCATCCACCAGAACACAGGCACCAATCCCCTCCCCCAGGAAGCCTACACAACCCACTGAACCAACATAACCCACTGGGGGCAGACACCAAAAACAACGGGAACTACAAACCTGCAGCCTGTGAAAAGGAGACACCAAACACAGTAAGTTAAGCAAAATGAGAAGACAGAGAAATATGCAGCAGATGAAGACCTCTGGGAGAACATTAAAAAATGCACCATTATTAGTATTATAGGGGTCCCAGAAGAAGAGAAAAGGAAAGGGACTGAGAAAATATTTGAAGAGATTATACTGAAAACTTCCCTAATATGGGAAAGGAAATAGTCCATCAAGTACAGGAAGCACAGAGAGTACCATACAGGATAAATCCAGGGAGAATCACGCCAAGACACATATTAATCAAACTATCAAAAATTAAATACAAAGAAAAAATATGAAAAGCAGAAAGGGACAAACAAAAAATAACATACAAGGGAATCCTCAAAAGGTTCACAGCTGAACTTCCAGCAGAAAGTCCGCAAGCCGGGGAGAGTGGCAG
>NC_041233.1:33979506-33982172 GCF_002837175.3 Physeter macrocephalus | reverse complement strand
AAACAATAAATAAAATTAAAAATTCTCTAGAAGGAATCAATAGCAGAATAACTGAGGCAGAAGAACGGATAAGTGACATGGAAGATAAAATAGTGGATATAACTACTACAGAGCAGAATAAAGAAAAAAGAGTGAAAAGAAATGAAGACAGTCTCAGAGACCTCTGGGACAACATTAAATGCACCATCATTCGAATTATAGGGGTCCCAGAAGAAGAGAAAAGGAAAGGGACTGAGAAAATATTTGAAGAGATTATACTGAAAACTTCCCTAATATGGGAAAGGAAATAGTCCATCAAGTACAGGAAGCACAGAGAGTACCATACAGGATAAATCCAGGGAGAATCACGCCAAGACACATATTAATCAAACTATCAAAAATTAAATACAAAGAAAAAATATGAAAAGCAGAAAGGGAAAAGCAACAAATAACATACAAGGGAATCCCCATAAGGTTAACAGCTGATCTTTCAGAAGAAACTCTGTAAGACAGAAGGGAGTGGCAGGACATATTTAAAGTGATGAAAGGGAAATACCTACAACCAAGATTACTCTACCCAGCAAGGATCTCATTCAGATTATACAGAGAAATTAAAACCTTTACAGACAAGCAAAAGCTAAGAGAATTCACACCACAAAAATAGCTTTATAACAAATGCTAAAGGAACTCCTCTAGGCAGGAAACACAAGAGAAGGTAAAAAAACCTACAAAAACAAGCCCAAAACAATTGAGAAAATGGTAACAGGAACATACATATCAATAACAACCTTAAATGTAAATGGATTAAATGCTCCAACCAAAAGACAAAGACTGGCTGAATGGATACAAAAACAAGACCTGTATATATCCTATCTACAAGAGACCCACTTCAGACCCAGGGACACATACAGACTGAAAGTGAGGGGATGGAAAAAGATATTCCATGCAAATGGAAATCAAAAGAAAGCTGGAGTAGCAATTCTCATATCAGACAAAAGAGACTTTAAAATAAAGACTGGGGATTCCCTGGTGGCACAGTGGTTGAGAGTCTGCCGGCCGATGCAGGGGACATGGGTTCGTGCCCCGGTCCGGGAAGATCCCGCATGCCGCAGAGCATCTAGGCCCGTGAGCCATGGCCGCTGAACCTGCGCATCCGGAGCCACCTGTGCTCTGCAACGGGAGAGGCCACAACAGTGAGAGGCCCGTGTACCATCAAAAAAATAAAAAAATAAAAATAAAATAAAATAAAGACTATTACAAGAGACAAAGAAGCATACTACATAATGATCAAGGGATCGATCCAAGAAGAATATATAACAATTGTAAATATTTATGTACCCAACAGAGGAGCACCTCAATACATAAGGCAAATGCTAACAGCCATAAAAGGGGAAATCAACAGTAATACAATAGTAGTAGGGGACTTCAACACCACACTTTCACAAATGGACAGATCATGCAAAATGAAATAAGGAAACAGAAGCTTTAAAGGCCACATTAAACAAGATGGACTTAATTGATATTTATAGGACATTGCATCCAAAAACAATAGAATACACTTTCCTCTCAAGTGCTCACGGAATATTCTCCAGGATAGATCATATCTGGGGTCACAAATCAAGCCGTGATAAATTTAAGAAAATTGAAATCATATCAAGTATCTTTTCCAGGCACAATGCTATGAGTTTATAGCAATACAATCCTACCTCAAGAAACAAGAAACATTTCAAATAAATAACCTTACACCTAAAGCAATTAGAGAAAGAACAACAAAAAAAGAAACCCAAAGATAGAAGAAGGAAAGAAATCATAAAGATCAGATCAGAAATAAATGAAAAATAAATGAAGGAAATGATAGCAAAGATCAATAAAACTAAAAGCTGGTTCTTTGAGAAGATAAACAATATTGATAAACCATTAGCCAGACTTATCAAGAAAAAAAGGGAGAAGAAACAAATCAACAGAATTAGAAATGAAAAAGAAGAAGTAACAACTTACACTGCAGAAATACAAAGGATCGTGAGAGATTATTACAAGCAACTATATGCCAATAAAATAGACAACCTGGGAGAAATGGACAAATTCTTAGAAAAGCACAACCTTCCAAGAGTGAAACCAATCCCCTCCCCCAGGAAGCCTACACAACCCACTGAACCAACATAACCCACTGGGGGCAGACACCAAAAACAACGGGAACTACAAACCTGCAGCCTGTGAAAAGGAGACACCAAACACAGTAAGTTAAGCAAAATGAGAAGACAGAGAAATATGCAGCAGATGAAGGAACAAAGTAAAAACCCAACAGACCAAACAAATGAAAAGGAAACAGGCAGTCTACCTGAAAAAGATTTCAGAGTAATCACAGTAAAGATGATCCAAAATCTTGGAAATAGAATGGAGAAAATACAAGAAATGTTTAATAAGGACCTAGAAGAACTAAAGAGCAAATAAACAGTGATGAACAAAACAATAAATAAAATTAAAAATTCTCTAGAAGGAATCAATAGCAGAATAACTGAGGCAGAAGAACGGATAAGTGACATGGAAGATAAAATAGTGGATATAACTACTACAGAGCAGAATAAAGAAAAAAGAGTGAAAAGAAATGAAGACAGTCTCAGAGACCTCTGGGACAACATTAAATGCACCATCATTCGAATTATAGGGGTCCCAGAAGAAGAGAAAAG
>NC_041233.1:33941855-33977628 GCF_002837175.3 Physeter macrocephalus | reverse complement strand
CCTTCCAAGAGTGAACCAGGATGAAATAGAAAATATAAACAGACCAATCACAAGCACTGAAATTGAAACTGTGATTAAATATCTTCCAACAAAGAAAAGCTTAGGACCAGATGGCTTCACAGGCAAATTCTATCGAACATTTAGAGAAGAGTTAACACCTATCCTTCTCAAGCTCTTCCAAAATATAGCAGAGGGAGGAATACTTCCAAACTCATTCTACGAGGCCACCATCACACTGACACCAAAACCAGACAAAGACGTCACAAAGAAAGAAAACCACCGGCCACTATCACTGTTGGACACAGACGCAAAAATCCTCAAAAAAATACTAGCAAACAGAATCCAACAGCACATTCAAAGGATCATACACCATGATCAAGTGGGGTTTATCTCAGGAATGCAGGGATTCTTCAATATACACAAATCAATCAATGTTATATACCATATTAACAAATTGAAGGATAAAAACCATATGATAATCTCAATAGACACAGAAAGAGCTCTCAACAAAATTCAACACCCATTTGTGATTAAAAACTCTCCAGAAAGCAGGCATAGAGGGAACTTACCTCAACATAATAAAGGCCAGATGTTACAAACCCACAGCCAACATCATTCTCAATGGTGAAAACCTGAAACATTTCCACTAAGATCAGGGACAAGACAAGGTTGCCCACTCTCACCACTATTATTCAACATAGTTTTGGAAGTCCTAGCCACAGCAATCAGAGAAGAAAAAGAAATAAAAGGAATCCAAATTGGAAAAGAAGTAAAACTGTCACTGTTTGCAGATGACATGATACTATACATAGAGAATCCTAAAGAGGCTACCAGAAAACTAGTAGAGCTAATCAATGAATTTGGTAGAGTAGCAGGATACAAAATTAATGCACAGAAATCTCTTGCATTCTATACACTAATAATGAAAATCTGAAAGAGAAATTAAGGAAATACTCTCATTTACCACTGCACCAAAAAGAATAAAATACCTAAGAATAAACCTACCTAAGGAGGCAAAAGACCTGTACACAGAAAACAATAAGACACTGTTGAAAGAAATTAATGATTATACAAACAGATGGAGAGATATACCATGTTCTCGGATTGGAAGAATCAACATTGTGAAAATGACTCTTACCCAAAGCAATCTACAGATTCAATCCAATCCCTATCAAACTACCAATGGCATTTTTCACAGAGGTAGAACAAAAAATTGCACAATTTGTATGGAAACACAAAGGCTCCAAATAGCCAAAGCAATCTTGACAAAGAAAAACGGAGCTGGAGGAATCAGGTCCCCAGACTTCAGACTATACTACAAAACTACAGTAATCAAGACACTATGGTACTGGCACAAAAAGAGATATATAGATCAACGGAACAGGGTAGAAAGGACAGAGTTAAACCCACGCGCCTATGGTCACCTTATTTTTGATAAAGGAGGCAAGAATATACAATGGAGAAACCCAGCCTCTTCAATAAGTGGTGCTGGGAAAACTGGACAGCTACATGTAAAAGAATGAAATTAGAACACTCCCTAACACCGTACACAAAAATAAGCTCAAAATGGATTAAAGAGTTAATCTAAGGCCAGAGACTATAAAACTCTTAGAGGAAAACATAGGCAGAACACTCTATGACATAAATCACAGCAAGATCCTTTTTTGACCCACCTCCTGGATGCTCAACATCATTAATCATTAGAGAAATGCAAATCAAAACTACAATGAGGTATCATCTCACACCGGTCACAATCGCCATCATCAAAAAATCTACAAAAATCTACAAAATCTATAAATGCTGGAGAGGGTGTGGACAAAAGGGAACCCTGCTGCACTGTTGGTGGGAATGGAAATTGATAAAGCCACTATGGAGAACAGTATGGAGGTTCCTTAAAAAACTAAAAATAGAACTACCATATGTGCCTCTTAACTGTCTCCCACTGTCACCCCTGCACAGCAGGCCACAGTGGTTCTTGAAAAGCCTGAGTTCATACCATACGACCCAGCAATCCCACTACTGGGCATATACCCTGAGAAAACCATAATTCAAGAAGAGTCATGTACCACAATGTTCACTGCAGCTCTATTTACAATAGCCAGGACATGGAAGCAACCTAAGTGTCCATCGACAGATGAATGGATTAAGAAGATGTGGCACATATATACAATGGAATATTACTCAGCCATAAAAAGAAACGAAATTGAGTTGTAACGAGGTGGATGGACCTAGAGTCTGTCACACAGAGTGAAATAAGTCAGAAAGAGAGAAAAAATACTGTATGCTAACACATATATACGGAATCTAAGAAAAAAAAAAGGTTCTGAATAATCTAGGGGCAGGACAGGAATAAAGACACAGACAGAGACAATGGACTTGAGGACACAGGGAGGGGGAAGGGGAGGGGGAAGGGTAGGCTGGAACGAAGTGAGAGAGTGGCATGGACTTATTATATACACTATCAAATGTAAAACAGATAGCTAGTGGGAAGCAGCCACATAGCACAGGGAGATCAGCTCGGTGCTTTGTGACCACCTAGAGGGGTGGGATAGGGAGGGTGGGAGGGAGACACAAGAGGGAGGGGATATGGGGATATAGGTGTACGTAGAGCTGATTCACTTTGTTATACTGCAGAAACTAACACACCGTTGTAAAGCAATTATACTCCAATAAAGATGTTAAAAAATAAATAAATAAAAATATATGCCCCTAAAAAAAGAAAAAAAAGAAAGAAAGAAATAAAGACCACTTTGCAGAACGCCCTGTGTATGAAGCAATCAGCCTTCTCTCTGAAACAAAGATTAAAATTCCACCATAGATGAACCTGGATCACTGGATTTGACTTCATGGGTGCCTCCTTTTCTTTCTTTCATTCATACTTCTGCCCCAAGCCACCCCCTTAACGGCTCCAAGGATACATCATGTCCATATGTCACTTTTAACCTCTGGCCCAACTACTGATGCAAGTTTTCTAAAACTTAATCCCTAAGCATATGAGATAGCACAGAAGTTTCAAAAAGACTTGGCAAAAACTAAGAAGGAAGAAAGAAAAATAAAATAAACATAGAAGGCTCACAGACACAGAGAACAGAGTTGTGGTTGCCAAGCTGGGGTGGTGGGAGAGGGAAGGATTGGGAGTTTGGGATTAGCAGATGCAAACTAATATATATAGGATGGATAAACAGCAAGTTCCTATTGTATAGCACGGGAACTATATTCAGTGTCCTGTGATAAAGCATAATGGAAAAGAATATGAAAAAGAATAAATTTTTAAAAAAAATAAACATAGAGAAGATACAAAGCATAAAAAAGTCATTTAACTTTCAATCATTATTCAATCCTTTATTTATTCAACAAGCATTTATTGAACACCCATTAAGTGCCTGGAGCTGAAGATACAATGATGAACAGTACAGAAACTCCTGCCTTTGTGGTCAAAGAGCAGTTTGGGTTTATACTACAGAGGTTTGTGGCGCTCTATAGTACCTTGCTTCTGGGGATCCAAATTCCTCTTCACTTTCATACTCTTGTCCAAGCAAAACAAACAAGTAGTTGAACAATGCAGGAAGAAACTGCTATCCCATGACTTGGAATCTAATCCTCAATACTAAACAGCTTCTGACTCCAATTTTCTTCCATGATCCTCATTTTGTCCTCATCATTTTTCACTGTGAGCTACAGAGCTTTACACTCCAGGAATGGGAGGACGCTCCACGTCAGCTACAAATACGGAACTTTATCATCAACTCAATGGACAAGTAGAAATCAGGCCACTAGCAGTGAGTAAAGGAAATGCTTAGGTTCACAAAAAGGAGGATTTAAGGTTGGAAAGAACAGATATAATTCAGCCTTGAGGGATATAAGCAAAGCTAGACCTCAGACCCAATTCTTCCTGAGTTGTCTTTCATGTTGTGTGTGTGCATGTGCATGCATTATGGTAGCTAAGACACTGATAGAGACCACATAGATTTTCTTATTACACATAGTGGACTGACATGATAGAGAATACATTTAGGACTGTATAAACTACACCTAAATCCAGGAAACTACTTCTTCTGCATTTGGGAGTGCCTATCTTCCCTGGCCACCTGGCTACATAAGCTTCTCTTTGTAAACATCCAATGTATTCCAGGTATTCAAAACCATGACAGGACTGGGACTTGGGAGCTAGGAGATGATTGAACTTGGAATTTAACACCCTGGACAATTCAAGAAATAATGGTTTCAGTAAACACTTCAATCAGATAATCACAAGGATACTGATAAGAAGTTCTAGAGAAGATTGTCATGGGAAATAACAACTGGATGTACTAATTACCTGACTTTACAGAACAGGTGATGATTCCTATCACCCAAGATCTGGGGAATGGATGTTGTTCTTGACCAAATTATAGAGGTCCCATCTAATTCCTTGAATTCTCTGGGCAGGTCCTCTCCTTCAGTACAAATACAAATGAAAGTACAGTGAATTTGTGAATTGAGATAATGGTAGTACCAGATGAGGCAGATTAATGAGGTATCTGCATCTTGTAGAGGGTTCAGCAATGCTTTCTTCATCCATTTCTCAGTTATCTCTAATGAGGAACTTGATTTATATTTTGTCACCTGATTTCAGGCCAGGAGAGCTATTCTATCAGCAGCATGTGCCAGTTAACTCATGATAGCAAAGGAATGAAGATTCCCCAGGGTGAACTGTGAAAGAGAAACAACTGCCTCAGAAATCATTATTTTCATTTTATTAAGTCTGTATATTTTTCCTTTTTATATAGTGAGCATTTGCTTCTTGGGAAATTTTTTTTAAATGAAAAAAGAAATCGGTGAATGTCACTATCAAAGAAATGAGTCTAGTGAAATAATTCACAGGCTTTGCACTTGAGAGATGTTTGAGGTAATTACAGGGTGTTTACTTTGGAGAAGAAAACACTTAGGAGGTCATGATGATTAGCTTCATGATATAAAAAGGTCAATAGTGTGAAAAAGAGATTCAACTTAGCCTATGTCAACTCAGAGAACTGACCTCAGGATAGCATTTTATTATAAAAAGCTAATTCTCTAAAAATCAGTGTTGTTCTGTAATGGACCAGAATAAGAGTCCCAGGGAAGTGGTGAGGTTCCTGTCACTGGAGGTATCCAAAATAATGGATGACCTTTAGGAGTAGAATGTAATAAAAGAAGAGAAAAGTAGGAATGGTCATAAATTAGCATCTATTCTATGTTAAGACTTTTCATATATCATTTAATACCTGTTTCCATGAGGTAGATATTATTTTCCCAGTTTATAGATGATGACACTGAGGCTCAGAGAAATGAAGTCATTTGTCTAAGGTGACACGGCTAGAAAGTGAAAAGCCAGAAGTAGAAATCCAGTTCCACGGTTCTTTCCAAAATATTTGCTTTTGAGATAGAAGGAATAAATAAGGAGTTAGTCTAGTTGTCTGTAACTATGCTGCCTACTAAATCATCCTGACTGCTGCCACTGATGCAAAACTAGAAGGTATTGAGCCTTGGGTACACAACTATCTCACAGCTAAGGAAAACTCCACCTGCCACCTGGTCCTGTACAAATCCTGGAGACCTCCGAATCAAATTAACAAGGAAGAGAAGTAACTGACATCAAGGGAGATTGCTTCTACCCAAGACGCCAGATCAAGATTTCCTACTTTAGCTAAACAATGAAGCCCTTGCTTTTCTTATTTCCTTTACTTTGGCATTGGCCTGGAAAGACTCATCCGTATCTCCCAGGCCGTTGTTAAGGAGGGTAACCTTTCATACTGCTGGATTTGTCATCAAAGATTCCTATCTATCCATGATCATCTAGATCAGATTTAGAAGAAATCACACTAAGAAATCTCACCAGCAGCACCTGTCTTTGCAAGGTATTTAAGATGACTTTTTACCTCAGGCTAGGGAAATGCAGTAAAAACCTGACTAATCCCTGGATTGAACAGGTAAACACAGCAATCCCTGTGAGTGAACCCACAGGGATTCCCTGGTTAGGAGATACAAATGAGAATATGATCAGAAACGTGAAGCCTCGTAATTATTAAGAGTTGACTCAGATGTAATGCTGGTCCTGATGTTTGCTAACTAGGAGAACTTTATCAATTTATTTATCATCTCTGTGCCTGTTTCTTCATCTCTAAACTGGAATAATTGCCATACTTATCTTGCAATTAAGATGCAAAAAACCAAAAAGCACTGGTACATGGTATGTACTCAACAAATTTCAGCTATTACTGCTCATAGAATCAGTTGGAACTAAGGAAAAAAAATATTTCCAATACATTTGTACATCTAATATCAAACAGGAAACAAACACAGATGATCATCTGCCCTATTTGATGAAAATTTTTGTATCTTCTCCTGAAGACTCTGGGACCATGCTTTCTCCTTCTACTCACTCAACCACTACTCAGTGACAAAGGATATTAGAGCTGGGAGAGTTGACCCCAATTTCTTGGCTTTCAATTCCATGCTCCCCTATTCTAGCTTCTAGGGCTGGCCATGATGCCTCTGCCCTCAGCTGCAGAACAAATCCTGGCCAGGGTGGACAGTCATGCTTTAATCATGCTCTTAAAGGCCATTACCCTGTGGGCTTGTTGAGGTTCCTGCTGTCCTCAGCTTCCCCATCCAGCCACCTTTCTGGAACTGGGCTATGTCTGGGTTCCAGCCACATTTAAAGAACTTCTGCTACTGTGCAAAGGTGCCCTTTCATGTGGGTTGAACCCCAGCCTCTATGACAACCAAAATGAGCTGAGAAGGCTCCTAAGGCAGGTTGGCCATCCAGGACCATGAAGCCCCTGCTGCATGCTGCTGAACGGCCGGGGAGGGTCGGGGGAGGAGGAGTGTGGCCAGTATCTATTCCATGCTTATTGTCTGCAAGGAACTGAGCTAAGCAGTCTACAAAAGTAACCTTATTAATGTCTCACAACAACCCCTCAAGACAAATACTAAGAGTATCCCCAGTTATCGATGACAGCTACCACATGATGGAGACTCTATCTGAGCATAGCTCTCCCTTGCTCTAAAGTCCAAGATTTAGGCCACCGTGTGATAACTGATCTTGATGAATATAACTGCTTAGAATTAGGATAGGCAACTTCTGGGCACAAGAGTGATTTAGGGGGAAATAAGAGTGCGGGGTTAAGGGAAGCATTACTTTTTAACTGAAAATAAAGAGAACTTTATTGAATCCCACAGGGGAAATACATATATTTAGCATTATGGAAACATTTTACCTTAATATATGTGAGTAGTAGAGGCTATTTCCAATCTGTTGTCTCGAAATTGGAGGGACTCCGGAAGTAGTTCTTACTCCCTTGAATCTCAGCCCCAGCCTGGATAGGGCTCAGGTTCTTTTCTTTTTTTGAAAAATAAATTTATTTATTTATTTTTGGCTGTGTTGGGTCTTCGTTTCTGTGCGAGGGCTTTCTCTAGTTGCGGCAAGCGGGGGCCACTCTTCATTGCGGTGCACGGGCCTCTCACTATCTCGGCCTCTCTTGTTGCGGAGCACAGGCTCCAGACACGCAGGCTCAGTAGTTGTGGCTCACGGGCCCAGGTGCTCCGCGGCATGTGGGATCTTCCCAGACCAGGGCTCGAACCCGCGTCTTCTGCATTGGCAGGCAGATTCTCAACCACTGCACCATCAGGGAAGCCCCTCTTTTCTTTTTTTGAAAGGTGTTTTGTGTTTTTTTGGCCGCACTATGTGGCATGTGGAACTTCCCCAACTAGGGATGGAACCCACGCCCTCTGGAGCGGAAGCGTGGAGTCTTAACCACTAGACTGCCGGGGAAGTCCCAGGAATCAGGTTCTACACGCAGTTCTGGACACTGTGATTGGACTTCACCCACCACACTCCAGTGGAGACCAGTGCCCCCCAGTCATCCCAGCTTCCCCTCCATTTCCCTACATACTACTGAGCTCCTAGAATGCTTTGTGGCTAAGCATCTCCAAATGGCGACAACATCATCGCAGTCAATACAAGTGATCTTCCTGGGAAATTATGTGCATGTAAGTTGATTCAAGAAGAATAAGCAAGAATGGAAAGCTGGCATCATGATGCATTTTCTAGCAGTCATGCCTTTCTATGAAATGAATAGCATATTCAGGATACTTTTAAGGTTTGTAAACAAAGGGACCATTCACAAATGCATCAGCTGGGTTTAAAGGAACTACAAGAGGTAGTGCAGTGCCTTGGGCTTAGCATCATGGACTCTGTTACCCACCCCTAGGCCCAAAAGGATGAGGGGAGAAAGTATTTACTAGACTCAAGGTGGAGAGAATGATGTAGGGAAAGCTTCCTTGAGAGGAGCAGAGACCTTCAGTTGGAAAATACAGGCAGCCTTAGTAAACCTTGCAGGGAGGGAGCTGCAAGAATTAACCTCCTGGTCTTACTCTTCTTCTACCTTCTCATTATTTCCAGTCACAGCTCCCAAACCGATAGGAGAGCAAGAGAAGTGTACATGATCACTTTCCAAGGCAGAAAATCAGATGGAGAAGAGAGAAAAGTAGATCTGGAAAGTAACAGAAAGCAAAAAGAAAACCACACACATAAAAAGTTATGAATATAATTACACATCACAACTGCTTAGCTTATGAAGACTTATAAGAAGTGCTATAAGAGGTTTGAATAAAATGTTATGAATTAGAGCAGAAGCACACTTGTGTCTTTATTCAAACCCTTCTTAGAGTACCTTCTTCATAGAGAATTGGTGTTCCTGCAGAGCAGAAGGGTTAGTAAGACCAGTTTCCAACGTGGCCAACCAAAGACTGAGTAATATACAACAGAGCCAGTGATACACGGTGCTATGAACTAAACTGTGTCCCCCCCAAATTTATATGTATAAGCCCTAAGACCCAATGTGACTATATTTGGAGATAGGGTCTTTTAGGAGGTAATTATGATTAAATGAGGTCATTAGGGTGGGACCTTGATAGGACGGGTGTCCTTATAAGAAGAGGAAGGGACACCAAAGAGCTCTCTTTTTCCAAGAGAGCACAGAGGAAAGGCCATGTGAGGACATAGCAAGAAGGTGGCCAACTACAAATCAGGAGGGAAGGCTTCACCAGAAACCAAACCTGTGACACCATGATCTTGGACTTCCAGCCTCCAGAACTGTGAAAAATCAAGTGTCTGTTGTTTAAGCCACCCAGCCTGTGGTATTTTTGTATTGGCAGCCCAAGCAGACTAATACACATGGCTTCTGAGATTTGTCACCAGACTTTTTGTCACCCTGCCTAGTCCACCCGGCCCAGCCTTGTAAGATTCTCTAACTGCATTACAAAGATGATTATCTCAACCCAAACAAATCCTCCCTTGGACTAGTAAGGAGTTTTACCCCTGATGCTCACAGATCTGTGCTTTGCTACCTTTGTCCACAAACCAGAGAACTCAGAAGGTAATACCTCCCAATCCCCAAGCACTACACTGTAACTATCCAGCCAACCTGTTGGCCATTAGAAAAATGGATTTTGTTGGTCACAATCCAAGGCATTATAATGTGCGACCTCCGAGTACCTTCTAGATCATCATGATATGGTCTTTTGGCTTCTGCCCTTTGAAAGTATCATTTGACTCCCATAAACATACCTTGTAGATTATAATATTATTAAGATCATAACCTTGGACTTTATAATGTTGTCTCATGATCCATTCTCCTTACCCCACCAAGACATTATAAACTGGAAACTGGCCTTCAGACTGCCACTTCAGACATGATAAAATGGTCTTGTGGCCATACCCCTTGGACATTATAATGCAGCCTCTAGGCCAATGTCTTGGGATATAATGTTATAGCTTTCTGGTCATCAACTTGGACCTTTCAATTCGGTCCACTGGCCACTGTCTCTGAGATTTAGTTCTAACAAATAGATGAATACCCAGGGTTTAACTTTGCCCACTTCTGGCTTGCTCTCCTCTCTCTGTGCTCCCCTTCTTGCCATCCCAGCAGACCTTGTGGCAGAGCCTGTGTGAATTATGACAAGCTGAAAAATCTAAGACTTGAGCATGCTGGCAAGTTTGATTATTTTTTTTTGCAATTCCAACTAAGTGGAATAATGGAGTTGTCTAACTGCAGGATACAGTTAGAAAATGCATTTCCTTAAAAAATCAAAATGTCAGTGCCAGATAAAGCATCTAGACTTTGTTCAAGTCATCAAAATTCTCTCTTACTCTTTTAATTTAGTGGAAAGAAATGTCAGTTGTGACCAATGTCTCCTAGATCAATATTACACTTCAGTGCTCTATGAAGAAATGTACAAAAGGCAAAGTGTGACAACCCACGGCGTCTTCTTATTCTTGCCTATGGGTCTTTGGTGTTGATGCTCTGCAATGGCTAATAAGGAAAAGTTCATGATGTTACCATAAGGAGAGTATTCTACCCACATAGCAGGGTCTCTCCAGCCTTTAGGACTACCAGGGAATGGGGAGAAAGGAGACACAGTTGATCACCACTGCTCTGTGCCTCGAGTTATAATTTCAGGCTTGACTGAGAAGGCTTAACACACAATTTCTCTAACTTTGAAGCTTAAATAAATATCTTTAGGTTTCTATTTTTTAATTTCCTTTTTCAAAGCATTAACGCAGGTCTCCTTGTTGAGATGCGGTAGATGTCACCAAAAGGAAGCAAAGCTACACGCCCACTGCTCAAATTCAGGTATGCTCGTACATGTCTCGCCATGTTCTGCTCAGTTGCTAGGACTGGTTCATGTCATGGTATTTATTTTACCCTCCTGTAAGGATGAAGTAAAAGCGCAGTTGAAGCTGAGGGCCTTCCCTGAGTCTGGGACAAAGGGAACGAGAATAAATACCATTCCCTTAATTCCAGGCACTAACGTAAACAAGAAACTGTGTCCTCCCCCACATCCAACTCCCACAACACACACACACACACACACACACACACACACACACACACACACACACACACACACTTCCCTGCCTGGGGAGTAAGCCTCAGAAAACCAGTTCTGTCCTTGACCAGTAATTTAGGGCTTTACCCAGGGCATTTTCTTTCATAGTATCTTCAGTCTTAAAGGAAGATGTTCCAAGTTCCCAGGGATAAAATGAAAGACTGAATCAAATTCAATAGTATAATTCTTGGTTTTTCACTCTAAAAGTCTGAGTACAAAGCGTACCTTGTGGCTGAGCGACAGAGCTATATTCTTCACTGGCCATCTCAGAAGGGCAGTAGAAAAAGCCTTGGTAACGGAGAGGAAAACAATGCTGAAAGTGAGAGCAAGGGAGTTTGTGGAGAGTAGGTTGCAAGAGAGGAGTAATAATGATCTCTCTGGGATGCTGGTATGACATCAGCACAGTGTGTGGAAGCCCCACCTAAAGCAAGAGAGGAGGCCTTTTCTGCTTAGACTTTAACTCCATTAAAAACGTGATATCAGCTCACATTATTTTATTAGTGATATAGTATCTATCGAAGGCCTATATTAAATAATTCTATATAGTAAGTGACCTTGGACTGAAACATCTTCAGGACTACCAGTGGAGCAGAGACATATTAATGACTCCTGATGTGAAAACATGCCCGAACTTGATCATCTGCTGGGACCCCGGCACCATTGGCCCCCTTCTATGCCCTCTCTTACATCACAAGAGCTACAAGCCTAGGAGCTGCATTTCCTAACCAGCTGGGTTCCGGTTTAGATTCTGCCAGTGAAAGGCACTCATGTGAGAGATGGAAGGTGGACAAGAAGGTGAAGTCATATTATTTTTGTGGCAGATACAGACAGATGCATGGGTTTCACCAGATGGTAGAGTAGTGACTGGGGTTTGGAGCATATTTGAGTGAATCACTCACTTTGGCGCTACGTGAAAGTGAGGTATCTCATGCAGGGGGTGGTTTCTGATTATTCTATCACATATTGATTTCCTAGAAGCCATTAGAAGCTTTCCCTATCACTCCCTCAGTCCATCAAATGGTATTGTTTTCTATACAAAATAGTTTCCTGCTTGGAATTTTACGGTGCTTTCTGCTTTCCTGACCAAATCCCACCTGGGAAAAGGATACTACTGGGATGAGGGTAAGTGGGGTGGCTTAGGAAGAAGCACCTGCTGGGGGGAGGATAAGACACGTGACGATTTCATCAACTCTTCTGGGGACATTGAGCTGTATTCTTGTTGTTGATACCCTACATTTCTACCAGTATGACTTTGGGCTATTTATCTGGGGAAATTATCATTGTACTCATGTAAACATAATTTACATCTCTCCTCCCTCCCCCCAACCCTATCCCCTGTCTTGTCCTTTATCTTATTAACAAAGAAAAGAGACAAGAAATGGTTCTAACAAAGAGCCCATTGTTCTTTGTTACCTTATACACTAGCCCCTGCCCCTCATTCCACCTTCACCTTTCTTAAGGAATTATAATTACTTATATTCTATCTTCATTTGGTTGTTTCCAATGATAATTCTAGTTGTTTTTTTCTGTTCTGAATCTACTGTAAATTGTAGTAGGCAGACTTGTATCATTCTAACATGAAGACACATAACAAGTATACAAATTTGCTGAATCAAGATTTAAAGGCAGAAGTTGCTGTTTTCAATCTCCCTCTTGACAATATCTCATGTTTTACTGGTCTTTATGGCTGCTGAGCCAGCGCATCAAGCTAATGTTGCCACAAAACACTCTATAATACTGAGTTTCGTGTCTCCACTCCTGATTGAAACTAACAGCTCCGAGTTCACTGTTTAATGCAGTTTAATCTGAAGTGTTATTAGATATAACACCTTCTACTCATCCACAGTGAAGCATCATTCCCTCTTCTCCCACAACCAGAACAGTCCTGAAAACTTCACAACTTCATCAAGTCCTCTTTCCTCCAGGGCATGTATGGAAGAGTCCAACTGGCCCACCTCATGGAAGCTCCTATATACCATGAGATATACCCACTTAGCACGGAAGGAGAACAGATCTAGTTAAAATGAGACAAGGGGTAAATCCAGTTAACCAGACACACAGAAACTGCAAAACATAACCCTATACCAAAAGTAAATGAAGTATAAGGCACCACTGTCAACTCCTCCCTGTTTTGGAACCGTGATAGTTCATCAACTAAACTTGAGGTGGGACCATGTGGCATGTGGACCAAGTAAAGACATCAGTGTCAATCCATATAAAATATTAGTAGAACTTCATTCTTGTTCTTTTTTGATAAACTATTAAAATAGAAGCCCTTATCTTTTTTTTTTAATGCATATTGCAATAGATGATCTTGAGCACCCCTAGAGTGTGAACAGCCCATTTTGGAAACCACTGGTCAAGAACACTGCTTCGCACCAGGTGGTTCATGGGCCAAGAAGACAATATTCTTTTGTCTTCCACTAGTTCTTCACTTGGTCCACTGCCCCCTTCTGGCTTTTAAACAATGGCTGTGCTCCCTCCACTTCTCCATGATATCCATTATGAAATGTGTTTGGGGCTGAAAAGTATATCTGTAACATACCTATGAACCAGGATTCTGTCTAGAAAATGTGTCTTTTCTTCTAGGTGGTAATTTTGGAAAACCAAGACCCAAAGGACTTTTTTGACTTTTCTACTCACAGTTTATTACCCTGCAGTTGAGCGGGGTGTGAGAAAGAGGAGGTAAAAATGTACCTTTGGGTCAGTTGACTAGCAATTAGGAAACAGTGACCTGGACACAGATGGCTAGCCAGCCTTGTTCTCAGAGTGGAGCCTGAGTGGGGGAATGCACGAGCCTGAATCCCAGTTTCCTGGGGCTCCACGAACCTCCCAGTAACTGCTGCAGGGTACCTGAACCTCCTCACAGGTGCCTCTCAGGAGCCAACCATGAGGACAACGCTCATCATGACAGATGAGTAACACTCCTCTTCAGAAATCTTTCTCTTAGAGTCATCAGTGGTTCCATTTTTGCTTCAGCTTCACACGGAGATCTCAGAGACCCAGACAAGGTTAAGGGGAAGTCAAAACTGAAGTTGTAGGTGCTCAGAAGGAACTTTAAATGCATGAGTTTCACTAATCCATGAAAAGAGATCCAAACTTTATATTGAAGTCAATGGACAGTTAAAGAAGGTTTGTGCACATAGGCATGACATAATCAGACCTATATTTTAGAAAGAATTCTGGCAGTGGCTTGCTTGGGAGAACGCCAAGTGGTTAGAGTTCATTCTCTTGAAACACCCATATTTTCTGAGTTTCTGTTATCCTTGTGTTTTAATCAAGTGCTCCTTTGAAAGTGCAAGCTCTTTTGTCAGCAATTTCAGTTCTTTGTAGAGCGTCTGGTTCTATCTGGTTGCCCATTGCTGGGCCTGGGAGAATCTACCTCACATAGACCCAGAGAAAAATAAGAGTTCAAGTCAAGACTCTGTGACTATATACGGAGTTCCCAGGTCTCTGGAGACTTCACTACCACATGCCTTCTTTCATTTCCAAAGGAAAGAGCTTGTGTCTGTCTTCCTATAACATTGGCATCAGCCCTCTCAGTAGTAGACTTAGGAAGAGGTTCTCACGCAAATGAGGGCTTCCATGTGTGGCAAGGAGGGGAAATGTGGTGAGGAAACATATTTCAGTTCCACAGGTTTACTGTCAACAATCACAAGGGTGAAAATGACCTGAAAATTTTGAAAGAGCCTGTCACTGTTATTTCAATGCATGGGTTTGGGTAGATATAAATTCAACAGCTTGCTTGTGAAAACCTATAGCTAGATTGATATCTCCCTTAGCCATCAAAATAATCAAGGAAAGAGGAATCTGAAAGGAAAAAAGGAGGGAGAGAAGGGGGAAAAGAGAAGCATATTTTCTGGACATTAGAGGAACAGAAAGGGGCTGGCATCAACTTTCCCACAGCTTATGTTAATGCCAAGTGTTGCATATGCTTTTTCTCATCCAGTAACCCACGGCTATAGAGATATAAGTCCTCAGACCATGTGCACCTTCACTCTGGCTACTCCACTGGCTTCAGCACAAAGATATTTTCCTTCTTTGTGAGTGCTCTAAAGATCTGTTTGTGGTTCTTGTTTTGAAGGAGAAGCCACCCTCTGGGTTTGGATATCTCTGTGTGAGGACATGCTCATCTGCCCCAGCCTACACCTGAGGACTAGACAAAAGACCTCTGTGTTCTTTGTAGCCCTGCTGTCCGCCTGTAGTGCTGAGAAGGTCATCCTGGAGGAGCTACTTTTGAAGACCACCATCCTGAACTACCCCAGGGGCCAACATTCACATTAAAACCTATTTGAATGGTGTCCCTGGAATATTGACCCTCACTTTCTGCAGGGCTGCCCATGGTAATTGTGTATTTGGTACCCAGGGCATAAACTGATGCCTGATATTTGGATACCACTGAGCAATAGATATTCTTGTGTCCTCTAAAACATATCCTCCCCTAATTGTGAACAAGAATTAGGAGTGTAGACTCAGAAAAGAAAACCATCCCAGAGCAAGGTCTCCCTAAAAAAGCTCTCACCTATCTGTACCTATACATGTTAGAGTTCTGTCTTTAACTGTCAATGTTTCCTTGTTACCATATAACATCACATCATATCACATTACATCCTATTACATCATATCCTATCACATCACTTAACATCACATCATATCACATCAAATATATAAGGAAGAAGGTCAACATGGAGTCCTGGGAGAGGTACACTGAAGGATCCCAGGAATCATCAACCCTACGGAAATTATGCAAAATGTTTTGCCTGTATAAATATCTGCATTTTTTTCATGAAGAAAAATTTCCATAGATTTTTTTTTTATCAATTTCTCAAAGTGTTTTAAAACACAAAATGGTTAGCAACCAGGAGTCTAGAGGTAATTCACTTCTCATTTGGATATTTTAGCCCATCATTATTTGGTAGTTTATGTGGTTCCCAGTTGTCTCTTTCCTCAGGGGTTAAGAAGCCCTGAACATTTTTTTTTTGGTCTTTCTTTTGCTCTACTTGAACTCTCTTTCCTTGCTTCCTGTGCCCCCCTCCAGGCTTTCCATTTATCTGTGTGCAAACATACCTGCTGGCCCAAATTATCACTCAGAAGAAATGTTTCATTTCTCATTCGGGAGTATTAATGGCCATAGAGTCTGTATGCTTATCTCATCTGTGTCCCAAGAACATAAGACGCCTCCAACAAGGAAGGTTTTCTTTTCAAATAAAGCAATCTCACACTTGTCATATTCCTCCCTGACAGAATGGTTTGTCTTCCCTGGCTTGTATGCCCCTCGACCTCTGGAAGACATTTGCCACCCGGGAGAAGATGCCCGCAGTGGGGGCAGCCACTCAAGTTCATGCTTCACACTGGTCCCTTTGTCACCCTTAGTAATTTATAGCAGTTCTCTGGGTACAGTAAGTGTCTAAATGGGAGGGCAAAGTCTTTACCAAGTCTCCTCATAAATGTGCACAGAATACCATCCTGCAATAAACCCCCCAATCCAGGGCACAAAGTAGTCGTATATATGGATGGTTTTCTTTTTTCAGTTTTTCCTGTAGTCTGATTTTTTGTTCAGTGTCTGTTGGCGATGGTGTAGTTGTGGGCTACCAGTATATACATTTTCCCTTTCATGCAGCAAAACCCACAGGTCACAAGACACAGCCAATCACTTCTCCAAAACGGTTAATTATGCAAAAAATTCCTCGCCCAATATGTCATATTGCTGTACATTTTTCAGGTTTGCATAAATATTTTCAGTTGATCTTCACAACAAGCCTTTCAGGTTGATAGGGAGAGGGTAGTTAGTATCATATTACACAGGCAAAGACATCTTCAAAGAGATTAAAGTTATGCCATACACTAATAGCTAAGAAGGATCAGACCCTGGAGGTTTTGGTTTTTGTTTTTGTTTTAATCAAAGTCCAGTTCATATTCCATGATATGAGACTGTGTCTGAAATTTGAAAGTACACAAATTAAACGTTAATATGCCTACAATCATCCTTTGACAGGAAGTCTCGATTTAGTCTCTAGGTTTCAAGCGCAAGAAGGTAGAATTTTCAGGGGGTGCTGGGGGTATGACATCAGGATAGTTATGTAATCCTAACAAATGTCAGACTCCTAGAAGATCTTCCCTTTTCTGAAGTCATGAATAATCAAAGTGATTACAAAAGTGATTCCATATTCTCCTTTGCATCTCTCAAAAGAACACAAATAGGAAAGCAAGTAATACTTCATTGCAGTGCCTCTGATGAACCCAGGGTCCTCTGTCCCATAAATCCCAGATCTCAGAGCTACTCCAGAGCAGCAACCATGTCATTCTCCCAACATCCCTCCCTGAACTCGCCGCATGGCTGTTTATCCCTCTTTACTTTCCTCCCTTAAACACCCATCTTCTAGCTTCTTCATTTGTTTATTGACGCAGAGATTCTGGCAAAGTACTTCTGACTTCTCTCCCAAATATCAATCCAAAAGTAACACAGAAGTGAAAGGAGTGAGAAAAATGGACAAGAGAATTGATCTTCTTTCTGGTGGCCTGTGTACTAAACCTGCAGATAAAGTTACATCACAGGACCACTAAAACAAGGTAAAAAAAAAAATCATTGCATACTAATTAAATCATTCTACTTCTCCCTCTTCTTAGTCCCAAATATTTCGTAGTTCTCTAGTACATGTTTTACGAAATTATCTAATTCAGACAACTCTACTTAGACCATGTTAGGAAAGAACTGTTTATTGAAACATAAAGTCATTTCATGATTCATCATTTTATGGTTCATGGGCCCTTGACTCCTGTCTAATCTAATAAAAACAGCAGCACTATTTAGTCCTTGGTACACCAGGGACCTCAGTTCCTAATCCTTCTCACCCTTCCAATTCCTCTGCTAATGATTATATGAGAAACTTCAGCTTCTGGGGCAAAGACCCTACTGCTCTGTCAGAGAGAAAGAAATGTGGGAAATTTCTGGATACTGATAGACTTTAGGCTCCTGTTCAAATGTAAATAGAGAGAGAGACTTGAGGGCAGAGAGGACAAAAAATTACTGTTCTTAGGAATTTGCAGAAAAGGAAACTGAAATGGCCAAGAAACATACAAAAGATGCCCAACCTTACCAGTAATTAGAGAAATTAAAATTTGAACTATATACAATATGATTCTACACCAGCAATTCTGCAAAAATTTTAAAGTATGACAATGCCAAGTAATGATATGGTATAGAGACATGAAGACATGTATTACACTATTGACGGGAATATAAACTAGTCAACCACCTTAGAAACTATTTGGAAATATCTAATAAAGTTGAAAATTTAGATACGCTACCACCCAGCAACTCTATACCGGCATATATATTCTACAGACCACCTTAAAATTGTGTCATAAGGAGCTGTATATAAAAACGTTCACAGCATAATAAATTGTAGAATTTTCATACAATGAGATACCATACAGTACTCAAAGTAAGTGAATACAGCTGGAAAAATCAATATGAATAAATAAATAAATCTTACAAACAAGGCTTTGAGCAAAAAAACAAAAAACAAAACAAAGCAAATGGCACTAGAATATTTCCAGTATAATACAATTTACATAAAGTTGGAAAACATGCAACTAAATACCATATAGTCTTTAGGGATACTTAGATGGGGAAGAACAGCATAAAGAAATGGGTCGGTGTGAGAACAGCAAATCAGTATACCGGGCACATTTTGGAGGAAGGACCTCCAAATAATGGGATCGATGAGGGGTATACAGGAAGTTCAACTAATTTTCTACTTCTTGGATGTACTGTGCATTGGTGTTTATGATATTTTTCCTTACAGTTTCAAATGTATAAGATCTTACATGTTTTATTATTTAAAAAGTTCCAGTGCCTTGACTGCATGTTGGACCTCACTACATTACAGCTTTACTCTTATCACTCAACTGGGTTCTGGAACTTGGCATGGTGGGAGGGGGACTGGGGTGGTCACTACCAGCGGAAGCCAGGTGAGAAGGTCTAACAGGATGGATGTGTTCCATTGATCTGCCAAATAGAAGGTCAGCAATTCCTCTCAGCATCATGAGAAGGTCATGAGTGTAAAAGAAAAAGAAGACAGGACTCAGTGCGGTTTATTGCCACTTCTGAAAGTGTAGGTGTACTCCCCATTAAAGGGGAATCCATCCTGGCACGGAAACAAGTTTTCGGTGCAGATGTTTGGGTTTAATGCATCACTTAGGCTCCAACAAGGGAGGCTTCCCCTTGAAAGCACAGCTGGATCCTCCTGGCTGGCAGGTTCTACTCTCCACATTAAGGGGTCAGAGAGTAGGAGGGGTTGTGACACCTGTTCCCTAATTAACAATTTAGAAGTGTTTATTTCTCCAGCACTACCCTTGGTAAAGAGAACTGCTAAGTGCACTTCTGGGGCTTTAGTGGCCTTGAAGCATGGGTACATGTGGGCCCAGGACAGGACTCTCTTGTCTTAAACAAACTGATCTTCTGCCAGGTGTGAGGTCATCACCTGGAGATGAGTTACTATACATACAATTCAAGGATGAAGAAAATGGACAGGCGATCATGTCAGGGGAATAGGGTGAAGGTAGACAGGTCGGGTAAGGTGGGGGAATCCACAGAGTAAAAAACACTCATCTGGCTGGTGAAACACTTGTAGAGAAAAGTGTGATCATCAACAGGTGCAAGTGCAAAGGATGGAAGCAGATCGCGGAAAAAATTTTTTGGCCATGGAAGACCAAGATAAGGAATGCAAGTTTTTGACTTACAGGCAGTGGCAGGTATGGGGTATTATGCTGTGATTAAAAGGCAATATGATGTCCAGAACTTAGAAAGATCGCCCTATGCTACATCTTTTGCTGTATTTTCCTGTGCAATTCATTTCTCCTTACTTTGCTTTTACACACATCATCAAAGCATGGAACAAGTGAGCAGGGCCTAGGAATGTGCAGAGACAATATTCACTTAAAACTCTGTGAGAAGGTTAAGGAACGAGCTGCCAGGATGGAAAGTAAACTCACTTCCCCAAAGAGGGAGACTTCCATCTCCTCAGCCAATGAGTTGGATAAGCTTTGGGCAAATGGCTTTCAACCATAATGTGGTGTTGTTCTGAAATGAAATGAGTCACCAAATTATTGGGGGTTTTACAATCCTGGCTAACTGGCTGAATTCTCTAAAGGCTTTGGAAGATGCCAAGTGAAGAAGCAGACTGGTCTTCTATGGTTCATGCTTTCAAAGAAGCAAGCACCTTCCAGCTGTTGAGAGTTGAGCCCTGCTGTGCCAAGGCATGCCACAGTATCCTAGAAAGATGGTACCTTTCCTTCGCCACAATGAAGGAGGAACCCAAGAGGAAGTGAAGACCCCAAAACTGAGTCTTCTAAATATTTTGACAAAATTCTTAGTATAAATATTCTCAAGGAAACTTTGCGTATTTTCCCATTTCATCTTTGTTCTAAAACAAGAATAGGACTCCTATTTGAGGTCTGAGGGAAGATAGAGGGACCTTCAAATTCTTAACTGTAAGCTTGATATGAATTGTTTCCCATGGGAAGCCTCTGGTTTTAAGCTTCCCCCGTCATGGACTACTTTGACACAGTAGAGGGTGTGGCACAAACTGCAAGGGTTTGCAGCATGATTCTGCCACCCTCCAATTCTATAATCCTGGGCACATTACTTAACCTCCATATGACTCAGCTTCCTGATCTGTGGAATGGGGAAAGTAATGATCACTATCCTTAGGGCGCAAGTGAAGATGAAATGAGTGCTGGGAGTTTAGTAAGTATCTCCAAACAAACCCATTATCCAAATTGTTAGTGTCTGTGTGTGTGTCTGTGTATGCAAGTGTCTATTCAAGGTGAAGACAAGTGGGTTCCATTTCACACCACAAAGCAAGAAATTTAAAAACATGTACAGCAGATATATCTTCTCCCCCAAATACTTCTTTGGTTGCTAGTGTTTAGGACTCGGGCTATTAGAACACCCAGCCTAGCAACTATAATTCCCATGCAGCTTTGGACCTCAGGTTTTGATCTTTGCTGTTCTTCCAAACCCCTTTCTTACTGCAAGAAACTAAGCTCTGTCCTAGCTCCCCCAATCCCTAGAGTCCCTGTCCATGGTTTCTATTAACCTTCAAAGAAATAGAGGGAAAATAAAATAACACATTCTTTGTCTTGTTATTTTCATACTAGGAAACTGTTAGAATTTGGACGTTGTCCAGCTGCCTCATTTAATGTTCTGCTTTCAACCACCTGTCGCCTGTTTATTTTTAAGCACTTATTGTTTACCATTATTTAATTTCTAGTAATTTAGCTTATTTTTCATGTTATTGTCATTATCTTATTTCCTTTGTACTTGAACATTTTTACATTTCACAATACTTCACCATACTTTTAAAATATTGTTTTATTTTTCTTATGCATGTTTCCTTTTTTTCTGCTCTGGTGAGAGTATTGATTATAATCTGAATCAGAACTTCCAGAATTAGTATAGAAACTATCATTGACTTTTGTTGTTGTTTCAGTTTTTGCTCTAAATTTTCTCCTTTATATACACTTTCTGTTTGTTTGTTTGTATTTTGGAATAACGGTGACACAGAAAGAAAGTGTCCAGATTGAATTTGTGTTCATTTATTATCAGTAAAAAAAGCAAACAGCTAGTATGTGTATTATCCAAACCTGCACACTCTGGGCATTTGGGGATCTTGTTCCCATTTAGTTAAATTTAACACTCAATAAAAATGTAATCTTGAACTATTTTTTTATATTTTCTTTTTTAGATTTTATCTAATCATTCTCTTTTATGCCATTTCATGATTTTAGTACTTTTATAATTTATTAGTACATTCCACATTGACCTAGTCTTTACATTTAATAATTTTTCATTTCTTAACACTTTTCTATTTTATTTTAAGTAAATTTCATTTTCTCTTTGTGTAAATATGTAATGTACTCTTTGTGTAACCATTTCTTCTTTTATTTGTTTTAGCTTATCTTAACTCTTTGTTCTTTTAAATCTTCTAATCCTTAGAGTTTTGGTCTTGTTTTGTTTTCTTTGCCCTTATTCTATTTGAATTTTAATATATTTTAATTATATTTCTGCCTTTCCATGATATTTTGACATTATATATTTATGCACTTCGGTCATTTTATTCATTGTATACCAGTAATTTAAAAGAGATTTTAAATTCCTACATTCCTAAAATACATTGAATGCTCAAAAATACTAGTCCTCCACTCATTCTCTCTAACCATATAAGATCTGTGTTACTGTGTCTAATTTTATTTTAAACCTTTGGATATTTATTGTATTATTTAATTTTTGGTTCATTACTTTCATTTTTAATTATATTCTATATTTATATCTCTCTTTTAAAGTATCCAAATTTAAATATGACCCATTGATACACACAAATATGACAAATTGTACAAAGATAAGAATAAAAATTGACTATGAGCTCCTGCTCAGATAACCCCTGTTGACAAGTATTCACACAGTATGACTATCCGAACATTCAAACAGTATAGAAAACTAGAGAATGAAAAGGAAAAGCTGTCCTCTATCCATTTTCATCCCTCCTGTGAGAGCTAACCACACTTACATTCCCTAAAACCGTTATTAATATTAATCTCCTATCATTCCAGATGTCTATTTGCACAAATGTAGATATAAAGACAGAGAATTTCTTTTTCACTTGAATTTAATAGGAAAAAATATGCTAATGTGAAATCAAAGGGCTTGCCAAACTTCAAACAAGTATTTCTTCACTAACAGAGTATAATTTTATAAAAGCTTCCTTTTAGGTTTAAGAAATAATATTATGGAAAAAAAATGAAGAAGCTAAAGTCATTACTCACTTGTTAATATTATGGTTAATTATGTGACAGTAGCGTTTGTTTCCCTACTATCAAAGATAAGGAAATTAGGTCTCCTATACTTTTTCCTAAGGTCCTTCCAAGTTCCATGCATTATATGCTTAGTATTATTTTGTAACTTTATAAGTACTTTTTCTCTGTAACTTTATAAGTACTTTTCTTTTTTTCTTTATACGCACGTACACACACACACACACACACACGATGGTACAAGGTGATGATCTGATCCACATATGCATTGTGAAATATCATCACAATCAAGCTAATTAGCATTTCCATCACCTCAAAGTTACCTTCATGTGTTTGTGGTGGGAATATTTAAGATCTACTTTTCACCTCTCTCTAATGAGTCTCGTTCTCATAGATAGCCAGCCCTGGACTCCTGTCTTTGAATTAATGCTCTCTATGCTTTTTCTGCCACAGTTTCTCTGTTCCTTCATTTTAATTCATCTAATAATTGGTTTTAATTCATCTAATAATCTAATTATACTTCTGTAGCCCTCTCAATACCTTATTATCAAGGCCAGTGTGACTGAATCACAGCAAAAAAATAAAGTGACTTAGAATGATGCTAGTGAGATACTCTGAGCCTAATAACTTATGTTAAGAATTTTGAGTTGTATCTTGAGAGTACATTGAAAGGCCTCAGCATGGGAGCGATCTAATCAGTCAAACCACCATCCTGGCTTAGATTTAAAGACTGGAGTGGAGAGGCAAGAGCAGACATGGATACGGTAGTAAGGAGATGGATGTAGGACAAGAGATCGTGGTAGTCTGGAGTTAGGTTGTAAAGAGTAGATAAAAAGCAGAGAGTGATCTGAAAACTATTTGAGCTGTGGAATCAAAAAGATTTGGGGACTGATGTCTGTGGGGATTGAAATTTTAAGACTGCAAGTTTCTTATTCAAATAACTAGATAAAAAACAGAAATATACCCACAGACATAGAAAACAAACTTATGGTTACTGAAGAGAGGGGGACACATTAGGAATTTAGGATTAACATATATACATTACTATATATAAAACAGATAACCAACAAAAGACCTACTGTATAGCACAGGGAGCTATACTCAACATTTTGTAATAATCTATAAGTGAAAAGAATCTGAAGAAAATATATATGTACTCTATACACCTGAAACTAACACTATATTATAAATCAACTATATTTCAATAAAAAAGCAAAGAAAAAATAAACTCAAAAAAAAAGAGAATTTGAACTTAAAAAAAGATGAATGAGTTTTCCAAAGTGTGTCAGTGGCATCTCCTACCCCAGGTTCTTAACTAAATTATTAGAGAAAAGATATATTTAATTATTTGATTAAATAGAGAATTTAGTCATCCCTGGGATAAAATGAAGATTCCTTTACCTTTCAAGGAAAATTACTAGATAAAATAGATGAACAATTAGGTAGATAATTTATGGAGAACAGAAACTCAGAAGGAAAATCAGCACCAGAGAAAAAAATCATCAGTTCAGTTTAAAACCTTCAGCAGAGGTAAACTCAGATAAATGTTGATCTCATCTAAATGGCCCACTCCTCTCATCTGGCACCATCATATGAATCTCACCATAATAAGAACTCTTTAACTGAGTTCTTTTCATATCCAGGGCATCTCCTGGATATAATTAAAACTAAAAATGTAGATTTAGAAATCATTAGTATGGCTTAAGTTAAAGATACTTAGTAGTACTAGAGAGGTATATTTATCTCAGAGTTTTAGTCCCAGAACAAATAATACCCACAGCTTATAAACCAGTAACTTCTTCAACCATAAATCATCAGATAAAATACTTTAAATCAAATAAACCTTGGATCATATTCTTCCTTCATCATTTTTTAATTAATTTTAAATTTTAAATTTTTTATTAATTTTTAATTAATAAATTTGAAAATTTAATTAATTTTTATTTTAGCTTTATTGAGCTATAATTGACAAAAGTGTAATATATTTAAAGTGTAAATGGTAGTGATTTGATATATGTATACACTGTGAAAGGATTCCCCTCATTTAGTTAATTAAAATTAGCACATCTACACCTCACACATTTATCTCTCTTGTGTGTGAGAACATTTAAGTTCTACTCTCTTAGAAAATTTCAATTATGCAATACAGTGTTATCAACTATAATCATGTTTTACATTAGATCTTCAGACCTTATTTCATTTTATAGTTAAAAGCTTATAACCTCTTCCCAACCTCTCCCTATTACCCTCAACTCCCAGCCCCTGGAAACCACTTTTTAAATTATCTGTTTCTATGAGTTTGACATTTAAAAATTTTTTTAGATTCCATAATACTATGCAGTACTTGTCTTTCTCTGTCTGGCTTATCTCACTTAGCATAATGCTCTCAACTTCCTTCTTTCACATGGTTAAATAATATTTAGATATATACCATATATATAAGCACATATCACATCTTCTTTATCCATTCATTCATTAATAGACACTTAGGTTGTTTCCATATCTTGGCTATTATGAATAATACTGCAATAAACATGGGAGCACAGATACTTCTCTAATACCTTGTTTTCATTTCCTTCAGATATATATCCAGAAGTGGGATTGCTGGATCATATGGTAGTTCTATTTTTAATTTTTTGAGGAACCTTCATACTGTTTTCCATAGAGTCTGAACCAATGTACACGTCCATCCACAGTGCACAGGGATTCTTTTTCTCCATATCCTTGCCAACACTTATCTCACTTGTCTCTTTGATAAAAGCCATTCTAACAGCTGTGAGGTGATATCTCACTGTGGTTTTGATTTGCATTTCCCTGATTACTAGTGATGTTGATCGTCTTTTTCATGCACCTGTTGGCCATTTGCATGTCTTCTTTGGAAAAATATCAATGCAGTTCCTTTGCCCATTTTTTGATAAGATTGTTTGTTTTTTTGCTATTGAGTTGTATGAGTTCAATGTCAATTCATTTATGACGGAGGAGCCAAGAATATACAGTGGGAAAAGGATAGTTTCTTCAATAAATGGTGTTGAGAAAACTACACAGCCCCATGCAAAAGAATGAAATTGGACCTCTCTGTTACACTGTACACAAAAATCAACTCAAAATGGATTAAAGACTTGAACATAAGACCTGAAACCATAAAACTCCTACCAAAAAACATAGGGGTAAGTTCCTTGACATCAGTCTTGGTAATGATTTTATTTTTAATTTGACACCAAGAGCAATGGTAACAGAAACAAAAATAAACAACTTGGACTCCATCGAACTAAAAGGTTCTGCACAGCACAGGAAACCATCAACAAAATGAAAAAGCAAACTATAACATAGGAGAAAATATTTGCAAATCATATATTTGATAAAGGGTTAACCTCCACTGCCATTTAAAAGTCTTTCAGGATTTAGGTTCCTCTAATCCTTGAGAAAGTATTTACTTTTACTTACTTTTAATATATGCTACATTCTAAAAAGTTTCAAAGTGATATCATATTTTTCCAAAGGGATTCTTCTACCCCCTCAAACCACATATTTGTCAGGTTGTGGGATATGTTCTCACAACCTGATACAAACTATTTTCTAGAAAGTGAGGTTTCTCCATCCAATATTTTACGTGAAAAGTTGCCAAGCATCAACCAAAGATGCTTTGCCATTGCTCATTTTTACAGCATTTATCCTGACATTTGTAAATAGGATGTTAGACTGTCTGAAGCTTTTGTTGGTCTCTCAATGGTTATTCACAAACAGCAAATAGTCAGGGACAAAAAGTCATGAAGTTCAACACACTTGAGCTGTTATAAGGGCAATGAAGGATAAACACAATTCTGCCAGGGCTACTGTAAGGTTATAGGTGTGTACCACTTCAAGAAGGGCAATTTACACCACGAAATTGGATTAACGATTGCTCAAATGATCAAAATACAAGTATGAACGTGTTTCCTCAGAAAGATTTATGTTTTTTAAGGCAAGGTATGTTAGCCAGCTCAGACTGGCATCACAAAATACTACAGACTGGGTGGCATAAACAACAGAAATCTATTTCCTCACAATTCTGGAAGCTGGAAGTCCAAGATAAGGGTACCAGCATAGTTGGGTTTTAGTGAGGATTCCCTTCCTGGATTGCAGACGGCCACCTTCTTGCTGTCTGCTCACATGGCCTTTTCTCAGTGTATGCACATGGAGAAAAAGAGAAAGATTGATCTCCTGCTCTTCTTATAAGGCCACAAATCCTATCAGATTAAGATCCTAACTTATGACCTCACTTAACTGTAATTACATCCTAAAAGCCCTATCTCCAAATACAGTCACATTGGAGGTTAGAATTTTAACATATGAATTTTGAGGAAACACAATTAAGTCCATAGCACAAGGTAATATAATAAAAGGGATTCCCATCATAGTTTGAGCATCTGTGATTATTCAGTATCTCCAGGCCCCTTAATGAGAACAACACACATGGATACTACCCAACCAGTGGTGCTTATACTGGTGCAAAATATAGTTCCTCACGATCATACCATTCCATAATACAAATGCATTTCTCTGGATTCTTAGTAAATCTGGAATTGTTTCTTAATGGCAGTAAAAATACCAATGAGATATTCAAATAGTCAGAATGTCCTCAGCTTCTTGGTTCTCTTATCTGTTTCTAGCTATAAAGTGTTTCATGTTGAAGGCATGACATAAGAACAAAGTTTCTATAAGCATTTTAAAGCTATTTTCCTGTTTTACCTTCAAAAAGGGGAAGATAAAGATTTTCAATCTTCCAAAAATTTTAGATGGAAAATCCCATAGAATTGCATCATGTGGTTCACTCATTGTCCTGAAGCAAAACTCCTATGCAACTAGAGCTCCTTCAAAAGCAGTGTTAGAGCTGTACATGCATATGGTAGAAATTATCATGTTCTCTTATCACGTATATTGGTTTCAGTAAGATCTGTAAATGTTAGGCCTAAATCAAGAACTGATAAATTCTAGCATGGGGTATTGTGGCCCTCCAAAATAGACAACTATCCTTGATCAGTGAACTGGGTTATTCTAGGTAAAAATAAGAGAAAATAACTACTATAATTGAAAGTATACATTCATCCGAATCTAAAGACTTCAAACTCCGTGCTAGAAACTCTCTGTATCATAGGGTAAGGATGGGGTGGTGGTGGTATAAAGATACATATCTGAACCTTTCTCAAAGAAATGTACTATGTCTTTTATTGCTAAACAACCCACTCTCAGGAAGTCATTGGCGGGGTCCGTGTCAAAAGTTGACATCTCTACAGAAACATTTTTCAGGAGGGGAAATTAATGCTTTGACGGGGACACCTTTATCCCTGTATTAATTCAATCCCATGTCTAACTCAGAAGTGACTTAAAGCCTATATTTGGAAACAATGTTTAAGACTCTGTTCCCTTCTTTCCATGCCTAGGCAGAAAAATCTTCCCTCTGAGGTCACAAAACATTCTACCTGCCTCAAAGTGCATATACTGTATTTTTCCCCCACCAAAGTGCATATATGTATTTGTTTAACTGTCTGATAACTTCTGTCAGATTAAAATGTCACTGATAGTAAGAATTATATCATATTGCTCTTTGCTATGGTGATAGAAGCCAGAACATAAAAATAGTTCCTGGATTAGTCCCAGCACATGTAATTTTCTGAAGTTATACAGTGGAGTTCAAAATCGGCATGCATTTGTTGCCAGGAGCACAAGGTCAAAGGAGACAGGAAGTGAGGCCCTGAGGTAAGGGACTCTGACTTTTTCAATTGAGACAAGCGTTTCACGCTAGCTAAGTCAGTACCCTGGACAGTGCCACGCGGAATGGTTCTAATAAAATTTGATACGCTTTTATCTGTAAAGAGCTCAGAATGATGTTCTAAAGTTCCATGGTTGGCAAAAGGACCAAGCACGCTTGCAATGAGCTTTGTTCTTACGGCTCTTGGGATCTGTCCTCACTGTTCTTCCCAGCTTTTAGTAACACCTTCATCAGAAGTGACGTTCAGGTCTTGCTGACCATTCCATTAGGATATCTATACTTTTGAACAAATATAACCAATTGACAAGATGGGTTTTTTTTTACTTTTCATGGAACTTTCATTTTCATTTATGTGCTTTATATGATGGTGAGTATGGAGTAATGACCATGGTCCTTAATAGATATGAAGTGGATAGACAAAGACTATTCAGCCATATTTCCATAATACAGCTGGCTCACAAATGATTTATCCTATATGTTTCATGGTAAGATAGTACTTGTTATGTCAATTCTATGTGCTGTCACACCTTTTGGGGTTTCTGATTTGATTAAAAGAACTAACCTCACTTTTTTTCTTGCTTCAAAACTTCTATTGCCTTTATATGTGCGCCTCCTTTCTGCTTAATAATACAGCTTTACCTCTGGTAAATCATAACTGAGACACAGCAAACACATCATTAGGTAAGCAACCTAAGCTGAAAATTGGCTATATTTTTAAAATGCTGATGCATGGGATTTGGAGGTCTTACCTTACCTGACAGATGGCCAAAGAAAATTAAAGAAAATGGTTACAGCAGATCCCTTCCTCCACACTTCAATGCTTTGTTAAATAAGAATATGCCTATTTAATTAATATTGATTTAACACTGACTGTCCTTGAGACATATTACCCTTTGACACATTTTTACCTTCAAAACTGCCAAAATTGCAAAATGTATAATTATTTAAAAAAATCAAATCCATTTCTAAGCCCAGGGTTATTGTGGTTTGTTATCACCAATTCCCAGCTACTCCAGGAAGGAGCTACATGTCTCATCAAGCAGCAATGTCTTTATTTATGACCTCCAGAGATTCACTAGTTTTGCCAGACATTTCTCAGAGCATGTCCCAGGTCACCCAGGAGTGGAACTTTAGGGCAGGATAAAAGATTCTGACTATATTTGGCTTATGATCCTTGCATTTGTTAGAACATGACAACTTCACTTTGATAGAAATATTAGGTAGTTATTTCTTTGTAAGTAAATAACACAAAGAAGGAATTTATCACTTGGAAGAAGAGGGCAAGTTTATTATTCTTGACACCTTCTATCTGCATTTGAATAATGGATAAATAACCAGAAACCCTTGTTTACCTAAGGTAAGACTTTTTTTTTCTTTCATTTGAAAATTTGCTTATTCAGTTTTCACTCTTGGATTGCATCCAAGTTTCAGAGAATGACTTTGGGTAATAGTCCCTTCTAGTAAAACCCCATCTCTCTGTGAGGGGAAATGTACACATCATTAGATTCGGCAAGCATCTTTTGAGATCCACACTCCATTTTCAGTCTCAGAATAGTAGGCCTGTCCTCCTACATATACATTTTACTCAAATATCTTAATTAATCAGCACCCTCATTTGTGTGATGGTGCAAATCACAACATTTTTTCTAACTCTGACCCCTCAATGAGTGAATGACATGCAAGAAGGCCAAATATCTGTTGAACTTTCCAGGTAGACACTGACTGGAGGAGGAGATGGGAGGCACTCATTTCAGCCCTAACTAACTTGGAAGTCATTTGCCCAGATCTGGGAAAAAACAGTGTTTTCAGAATAGCGTGATCAGAGGATCTCTTCCTGGGGCAATGTAGAGCCAAACGTTAGAGGTCTAGAAGTGAAAAATCTCAGCTACTTTTATCTCTAGTAATAATGGGGTGGATTTGTAAGTAATAAGACAGAAAATAAAGAAAAGCCTGGGACTAGGGTGAGCCATTGCTTCATCCAATTTAAAGAAAGATGCATGGTCACTCAGACTGGTATGATATTCTTGATGGGGTTGAGGTTAAATGGTTGGGCATGAAAAAGGGTCAGGATAAAACCAGTTGATGTAACAGAATGATTCTGAGTTGAAGCGCAGAAGTTAGGGCTGGTAGAGGCCATCTCTGGAGTAATCTTTGCTAGAAGCATCAGGGACAGTCCCCCTAGTTACTGTTGCTGTGAGAATGGGGTTTTGCCAAAAGAGCTGCCTTATTTTCCTTCCTCGTATGACTTTGCTTTTCTTCTTTGCTTTGTTTCTATGGTAATCATGGCCCTTTTCTCTGGATCATGACCCTGTTCACTCTCTAGTCAACATCCACGGCCACAACTCATTTCCACACTCCCATGAAGTGAATTATCACAGAGAATGAATGTTTGGGGTGTGCTGAAGACAGAGATATGATATCTAATGTCTCTGTCTGAAAAACTGTAGCAACTAGAAGAGTCATATAATTGTCCCAGAAAGTTCTCACTTCCCATTCCAATCTCTGGAATAGCTCGTCCACTTGGCACCTTCCTCTAAGAACACAGAGAGCCACACTGCACAAAGGACTTGTATCAATGCAGAGATCACAAGGAAGGTTTAGTGGAGTCTCTCATGCACATCTCAGCATCATCTTCAGTCTTAAAAAGGCAGTTGTCGTAATTTCACATGTGGGCATCTTCCAGGAGCCCCTTGGGCAAATAAATGTCCCATAAGTCCAAAGCTTTCTGATTCACACCATACAGTTCCAAAAAAAAAAAAGAAAAATTGTATTTCGGAAAAAAAAATAGAACTAAAAAGTTGTAACTGTTAACTATTATTTTCAAGTAAAGCATCTCAAGATCTGTATGGCTCTTTTTTTCCAGAAGATGTTTTATATTATTTCTACAAACATAACACATCATGTCTGCAAAGTTCACATTAGGAATGTCTGCTTACAAGCTCTGCCAACTCCTTGTTGAATATTTCTATGAAAGAACACAAAGAAGGGGCTGCTCCTGAATCTGCCTCAAGTAAGTCATGGAGTTCTGACTTTATGTCACTGCTGCCAATCATTTCTGCTCCAGAGGAAACTATTAAAAGGATTGAACAAATCCCACCTTTGAAGCTCTCTGTGGTTATAGTCAAGCTTTCTATTTTGATTCTTCCTAAAAGGTGAATATTTGAAACAAAAGGACCTGCCAAGTATTGGGAGGACTGAAACCAATGTTGTGATATCAGAAGGGTTAGTACCACTGGTTGGACTGAAGAATGAAAAGGCAATCATATGCGCCTTTGATTAAACTCTAGTCTCTTGCTACCTTAAACCTTCTGCCTCACTGATCATTGCATATACACAAAAAATAGACCAAGGCTGAAAACTGGAGCCATCCTTTATTTTGACATATACTTAAAATAGGGAATAAACCCTAGGCAATGACAGACTCATGGACTTGGAGCTCTGGAATGTGAAGGTGGGCTTATATTTCCCCATTTATTTACTAATCTGCAAATATCTCAGCCTTCGATATTTTCCATATACTACAAATTGTCATACTTTTACCTTATGTAACAAAAAAGTATGGTCCAGTAAGAGATAAACACCCATGAACAATGCTCAGATGAGCTCAAGCATCTCCTGAGCATTTCATTAGCCATCCCGGTGTTCGGATTGGCTTATGCACCTCAGGTCCATCGTTTCCTCACCATTAGCCATCGTTAGACCATTGTGACTCCCCGCAGTCCCTCAGCTTACTGCTTCCAGGGAGGAGGTGCAATCATGCCCAGCGGTGCTGAGCTAGTTTTCACTATCACTAATTTTCTGCCAGAATCTATGAGTAATGTCACATTTCATGCTGTTCCAATAAAAACATTTACTCCCTGGCAAGGCTAGTAAAGAGCCTGATGGAGAAACTACAGAAAGTCCCCAGGGGGGCAAAAGGTGACTGAGGGATTTTGTCATGAGAAAAACTGAGTACCCACCTAGGCTGACACAGCAGATCAAAACAAAGAAAAAAGAATGAGGTAATCAGGTCATGACCCAAAGATTTTGAGACATTTATTCATTTACTCAAAAATATATTTTTAGCACCTACAATGTGCCAGACACTGTGCAAATAGAATTGTCATGTCTGTTGGACACAATCCCTTGGAGCCAGAAGGTCTGGGATCTGCTCCATGTTTCCACCTTACTGAGCTGTACAACTTAAAAAAAACAGCTTAACTTTGTGAGGCCCCTGGCTCCTAATCTTCTAATCTACATAATAGTCATCTGTTTCACAATACAGCTATGTAAAAACCTATATATTTTATATAATATAACCTATATAATAATCATTCAAATCTTAACTTACTGATAGAAATTCATGGAGAGTGGCATTATACCTGTTGGAGGGATATATATATACACACAGACACACACACACACACACACACACAGAGGGAGAGAGGGAGGGAGAGGGAGAGGGAGAGAGAGAGAGAGAGAGAGAGACAAAGAGAGAGACAGAGAGACAGAGATAGAAACAGAGAAAACTCTTAAGAGGAGGATATTCTCCTATATAAACACTCATCTACCCACTGTAGAAGAAAAGTACGTCCTTCCAACATTCAGCTAACAAATATGTGTCATCTCCACATTGCCGTCTACCCAAGAAGCAAACACAAAGGTCAACTGGACATGAGAGAGAGTAATGGGAGTACCCAGTTCTCTAGGGCATAGTCTTAAACATTATGCAAAATTGATATTGAGACATCAGGAAACATGCCTGAAGCATAGTGCCTTCAGAAGAAGGTACTGCCAATTGACGGAAGTCTCTAGGACCATCCCATCAGTTTCTCTCTATTTACAGTGTCTGAGGAAATCTGAACATATTTACATGGATATACTTTCTCCTATGATGGTGCTTTGCTGAAATAAATTCCCCCTTCTGTATTAGCCTCTAACTTGTTATCACTACTGCTTTGAGGCATCTGAATCAGTTTATATGAAGACTATAGGAACATGTAGGTAATATAACTATAGGATTTATTTAGTATGCTCCATACAGGTTGCCCAGCACCCTCATAGACCCACCCCATTAGTTGTGTCTCAAGGTGGAAATGGGAGGCCTAGAACCCTAATCCCTTAATCCTCAAGAGGCCACCATGAGGTAATATACCCTTACTACTACCCAGAATACACACTGGACATTGCCCTCTATAGCCACTGACTGGTGTTCTGCTTCTAAGTGCCAGTCTGTTCTCCCACCATGGTTCTACAACCATATCACCTTCATGGCCCTTCTAGTTCATCTCATGGTCAAGAAGCTGCCTAAACAGCTTGCTTAATGCTCCCTTCCCTGGAAACCCACCCTACTTACTTCTTGATGTTGGGTTGTGGGTTCCTCTTGAGAAGGAGGCATCCAGAGGCCCATTTTTAGGGAAACAAGAATAAATAGAAAGACATTTGCAGAATGAGTAGATCCAAAAATTAAAAGAGGAATAGTGGGGTCTCTCAGTCCAGTCCCCCAGCCATCTTCTACCAAAGCCCCTCTGTGGTCTCAGGAACTTTACTCTGTTCCTGAGAACAGGTCAGACAGAACTCTCTTCTTAAGAATGAAGAATGAATAAAGGCTGAAATAAAATGAAGAAGGAAGGGCAAAATGGGTGAAGGTGGTCAAAAGGTACAAACTTCTAGCTATAAGATAAATAAGCCCAGGGGATATAATGTACAGCATGGTGACTATAGTTAGCAGTACTCTGTTGTGTATTTGAAAGTTGCTAAGAGAGTAGATCGTAAAAGTTCTCATCACAAGAAAAAAAAATCTGTAACTGTGTGTGGTAATGGATGTTAGCTAAATTTATTGAGGTAATAATTTCACAGTGTATTTATAGATCAAATCATTACATTGTACACTTAAAACTCTCACAATATTGTATGTCAACTGTATCTCAATTTTAAAGATGAGGCTGAAGTGATGGGACTTTGAGTTTCCCCTTAAAATTTGCTAATATTGCCTGTCCACCTCTACCTCACCCCATCCTCAGCGACACACTCTTGCAAAGGAGAGGACTGATGATCATTTCTCCCCAGGGGGTATTTAGACTTTAAGACTGAGACAATCGATGGAACAGAAAAGAAAGACCAGAAATAAATCCACACACCTATGGTCAATTAATCTTCAACAAAGGAGGCAAGAATATCCAATGGGGAAAAGAGAGTATCTTCAGCAAGTGGTATTGGGAAAGTTGGACAGCTGCATGCAAATCAATGAAGTTAGAACACACCCTCACACCATACATAAAAATGAACTCAAAATGGCTTAAAGACCTAAATATAAGATATCACACCAGAAGAGAACACAGAAGAGAACATAGGCGAAACATTCTCTGACATAAATCATAACAATGTTTTCCTAGATCAGTCTCCCAAGGCAATAGAAATAAAAGCAAAAATAAACAAATGGGACCTAATCAAACTTATAAGGTATTGCACAGCAAAGGAAACCATAAACAAAAAGAAAAGAAACCTACAGAATGGGAGAACGTATTTGCAAATGATGCAACTGAAAAGGGCTTATTTTCCAAAATATACAAACAGTTCATACAACTCAAAAACAAAAAGACAGGGCGTCCCTGGTGGCGCAGTGGTTGAGAGTCAGCCTGCCGATACAGGGGACACAGGTTCGTGCCCCGGTCCAGGAAGAGCCCACATGCCGCGGAGCGGCTGGACCCGTGAGCCACGGCCGCTGAGCCTGTGCATCCGGAGCCTGTGCTCCGCAACGGGAGAGGCCACAACAGTGAGAGGCCCGCATACCGCAAAAAAAAAAAAGACAAACAACCCAATTGAAAAATGGGCAGAAGACCTAAATAGACATTTCTACAAAGAAGAAAAACAGATGACCAATAGGCTCATGAAAAGATGCTTAACATCGCTAGTTATTAGAGAAATGCAAATCAAAAGTACAGTGAGGTACCACACCTTACACCAGTCAGCATGGCCATCATTAAAAAGTCTACAAATAACAAATGCTGAAGAGGGTATGGAGAAAAGGGAACCCTCCTACACTGTTGGTGGGAATGTAAATTGGTGCAGCCACTATGGAGAACAGTATGGAAGTTCCTCAAAAAAATAAAAATAGAGTTGCCATATATGATCCAGCAATCCCACTCCTGGGCATATATCCAGAAAAAAACTATAATTTGAAAAGATACATGCACCCCTATGTTCATAACAGCACTATTTACAATAGCCAAGACATGGAAACAACCTAAGTGTCCACTGACAGATGAATGGATAAAGAAGATGTGGTATGTATATATATATATATATATATACACA
>NC_041233.1:33940605-33941230 GCF_002837175.3 Physeter macrocephalus | reverse complement strand
CGCGGAGCGGCTGGACCCGTGAGCCACGGCCGCTGAGCCTGTGCATCCGGAGCCTGTGCTCCGCAACGGGAGAGGCCACAACAGTGAGAGGCCCGCATACCGCAAAAAAAAAAAAGACAAACAACCCAATTGAAAAATGGGCAGAAGACCTAAATAGACATTTCTCCAAAGAAGAAAAACAGATGACCAATAGGCTCATGAAAAGATGCTTAACATCGCTAGTTATTAGAGAAATGCAAATCAAAAGTACAGTGAGGTACCACACCTTACACCAGTCAGCATGGCCATCATTAAAAAGTCTACAAATAACAAATGCTGAAGAGGGTATGGAGAAAAGGGAACCCTCCTACACTGTTGGTGGGAATGTAAATTGGTGCAGCCACTATGGAGAACAGTATGGAAGTTCCTCAAAAAAATAAAAATAGAGTTGCCATATATGATCCAGCAATCCCACTCCTGGGCATATATCCAGAAAAAAACTATAATTTGAAAAGATACATGCACCCCTATGTTCATAACAGCACTATTTACAATAGCCAAGACATGGAAACAACCTAAGTGTCCACTGACAGATGAATGGATAAAGAAGATGTGGTATGTATATATATATATATATATATACACA
>NC_041233.1:33926004-33940197 GCF_002837175.3 Physeter macrocephalus | reverse complement strand
AACAGAAACAGACTCACAGACATAGAGAATAGACTTGTGGTTGCCAAGGGGGAGAGGGGGTAGGGGAGGGAAGGATTGGGAGTTTGGGATTAGCAGATGCAAACTATTATATATAGGATGGATAAACAAGGTTCTGCTGTATAACACACATCACAGATGATGTGGCTAGCTGTGTCCATCTCAGCTGGTGAGGGCAAGAGGAGGCAAGGTAGCATTACTATCTAGAATTATTTAGATATTACCTGGTTCTGACTAATATTCCTGCCATCTCTGTACTTCCTACACACACACATACACATCTGTTTTCCTGATAAGGCTTCACTCATTTTTCAAAAATCTACTGATAAATGGCCTGAAATTTCAGAGTTCCTCCTTGATCACGGTTCACAATTATTAGCTTCTTCCCATGGTTAAGCACTGCACACCACTCCTCACCCTCTCCCCTCCTCCCACTAGCTCCTCCGCTCCCAGATTTGCCAGCTTGCTCCCACTACTCCAGGTGTACAGCGAATTCAACAGCACATGTGGATGTGCCATTCTCTCCTGGGAACCAGTAATGACACAGCTTCTTATCCCATCTCAGCCCTCCTGACTTCTTGCCCTCATTCTGCCAGTCTGATGTTCTTAGTGCCCATGAAATTGAAGATGAGAGAATGTTTATGAAAGAAATGGCCACTTTTAAACTCCATTTTATGCTCACCTCCCAGATATTGATGGGGACCTAAGAATAAGCTAATTATTATCTAGTCAAGAATAAAAGGCCCTAAACAAAGAACAAAGTTTTAGTTAGATGGCCAATAGACTGCCATTTGGCAGTACTGATTTGTGGCAACACTTCTACAACTTTTAGTTTGCATAAGAATTACTTGAGGGAGTTTCTTACAAATGAAGAATCCTAGTCTCTACCCTCAGAATCTCGGAAGCCTTGGGTAGTCCCCAAAATACAGGTATATCAGGAGCTTCTGATGGAGGTGGTCTGTAGACAACACTTTGCAAAACACTGGATTATGGTTAAGAGAAGAGTTTGAGGCCATGCTTTCCTCTTTAAATGAGATTATTACTTTTCAATTAATGTCTTCTGTGATTATATGGCACAGAAGTTTCATTAAACAAAATTAAAGAGAATACAAAAACTTACATGTTTGTCTGTGCCTTGAATGCTGTGAATATACTTCTGAAGTCAATCTGTATCCCTTTTTATAAAGATACAGATTTCAATTAGCAATTGAATTTGATGACAGTCTCCCTGAGGTTAAACAAAATCCCAGTGGACACCCTGATTTTTCTGCTACTAGTTACATTTAAGGGCTATTATCTATAGGACATTAAGGAGGATATTATCTATAATCCTAAACCCTAATTTAAAAATACAGTAATATTACAACTTAAAAAGAAAGTTTTGTGTTTAATACTCCATCTAGGTTCATTCGAAGAGAAAAATACTGATCATTGTGGAAGATGCTTCAAGAAGTCCTTGGGGGCTTCCCTCGTGGCACAGTGGTTGAGAATCTGCCTGCCAATGCAGGGGACACGGGTTCAAGCCCTGGTCTGGGAAGATCCCACATGCCGCGGAGCAACTAAGCCTGTGAGCCACAACTACTGAGCCTGCGCGTCTGGAGCCTGTGCTCCACAACAAGAGAGGCCGCGATAGTGAGAGGCCTGCGCACCCCGATGAAGAGTGGCCCCCACTTGCCACAACTAGAAAAAGCCCTTGCACAGAAACGAAGACCCAGCACAGCCAAAAATAAATAAATAAACAAATGTGGGGTATAAAAAAAAAAAAGTCCTTGGATTTAAGGAATATACACAAATAAGTAGTCAAAGCAAGGTAAGGGAATGCTAACAAGTATTATTTCTTAAGTATGCTACTTAAGGTAAGTATTTTTCAACGTATAAAATGCATGTGAGTAGAAAACACTAAAAAGCAAAATATCAACTGGGAAATATATATAATATTGATTTAAAAGGTATAATGGTATAATTACATAAAGAGCTCTTGACTTACTGCTCCTCCCTTGCCCTAGAGGATCTTCTCTTTTTCTCCCTTTCTGCCATTCCAGCAAGCTGCAAACCCTCTGAAAAACATGCCTCTGTACCTCTAGCTCCTGCGGAGGTTAGCGTCTTCAATGGAGTCTCCTATTGTAGGTCCCTGTAGCAGACAGGGTCTTGGTGCTCCAGCCTGGTGTCAGGCCTGAGCCTCTGAGGTGGGAGAGCCGAGAACAGGACATTGGACCACCAGAGACCTCCAGGTTCCATGTAATATCAATCAGCAAGACCCCTCCCAGAGATCTCCGTCTCAACACTAAGACCCAGCTCCACCCGACAGCCAGAAAGCTCCAGTGCTTGACGCCCCATGCCAAACAAATAGCAAGACAGGAAAACAACCCCACCCATTAGGAGAGAGGCTGCCTAAAATCATACTAAGTTCACAGACACCCCAAAACACACCTCCAGACGTGGACCTGCTCACCAGAAAGACAAGATCCAGCCCTACCAACCAGAACATAGGCACCAGTCCCCTCCGCCAAGAAGCCAACACAAGCCACTGAACCAACCTTACCCTCTGGGGGCAGACATCAAAAACAATGGGAACTATGAACATGCAGCCTATGAAAAGAAGAGCCCAAACACAGTAAGTTAAGCAAAATGAGAAGACAAAAAAAAAATGCAGTAGATGAAGGAGCAAGGTAAAAATACATGACACCAAACAAATGAAGAGGAAATAGGCAGTCTACCTGTAAAAGAATTCAGAGTAATGATAGTAAAGATGATCCAAAATCTTGGAAATAGAATGGAGAAAACACAAGAAGAGTTTAACAAGGACCTAGCAGAACTAAATAGCAAACAACCAATGATGAACAACACAATAAATGAAATTTAAAACTCTCTAGAAGAAATCAATATCAGAATAACTGAGGCAGAAGAACAGATAAGTGACCTGGAAAATAAAATAGTGGAAATAACTACTGCAGAGCAGAATAAAGAAAATAGAATGAAAAGAATAGAGGACAGTCTCAGAGACCTCTGGGACAACATGAAATGAATCAACATTTGAATTCCAGGGGTCCCAGAAGAAGAAGAGAAAAAGAAAGCATCTCAGAAAATATTTGAAGAGATTATAGTTGAAAACTTCCCTAACACGGGAAAGGAAATAGTCAATCAAGTACAGAAAGTGAAGAGAGTCCCATACCAGATAAATCCAAGGAGAATCATGTCACGACACATTTTAATCAAACTATCAAAAATTAAATACAAAGAAAAAATTTAAAAGCAGCAAGGGAAAAGCAACATATAGTTGAAAACTTCCCTAACACGGGAAAGGAAATAGTCAATCAAGTACAGAAAGTGAAGAGAGTCCCATACCAGATAAATCCAAGGAGAATCATGTCACGACACATTTTAATCAAACTATCAAAAATTAAATACAAAGAAATAATTTAAAAGCAGCAAGGGAAAAGCAACATATAACATATAAAGGAATCCCCATAAGGTTAACAGCTGATCTTTCAGCAGAATCTCTGCAAGCCAGAAGGGAGTGGCAGGACATATTTAAAGTGATGTAAGGGGAAAATCTACAACCAAGATTACTCTACCTGGCAAGGATCTCATTCAGATTTGAAGGAGACATTAAAAACTTTACAGACACGCAAAAGTTAAGAGAATTCAGCACCACCAAGCCAGCTTTACAACAAATGCTAAAGGAACTTCTCTAGGCAGGAAACAAAAGAGAAAGAAAAGACCTACAAAAACAAACCTAAAACAATTAAGAAAATGGTAACAAAAACATACATATAGATAACTACCTTAAATGTAAACGGATTAAATGTTCCAACCAAAAGATATAGACTGGCTGAATGGATACAAAAACAAGACCCATATATATGCTGTCTACAAGAGACCCACTTCAGACCTAGGGACACAAACAGACTGAAAGTGAGGAGATGGAAAAAGATATTCCATGCAATCGGAAATCAAAAGAAAGCTGGAGTAGCAATTCTCAATTCAGACAAAACAGACTTTAAAATAAAGACTATTACAAGAGACAAAGAAGCACACTAGGAAAAAGATATTCCATGCAATCGGAAATCAAAAGAAAGCTGGAGTAGCAATTCTCAATTCAGACAAAACAGACTTTAAAATAAAGACTATTATATGAGACAAAGAAGCACACTACATCATGATCAAGGGATCAATCCAAGAAGAAGATATAATAATTGTAAATATTTATGCATGCAACATACGAGCACCTCAATACATAAGGCATATGTTAACAGACATCAAAGGGGAAATGGACAGAAACACAATAATAGAAGGGGACTTTAACACCCCACTTTCACCAATGCACAGATCATCCAAAATGAAAATAAATGAGGAAACACAAGCTTTAAATGACACATTAAAAGAGATGGACTAAATTGATATTTATAGGACATTCCATCCAAAAGCAACAGAATACACTTGCTTCTCAAGTGCTCTTGGAACATTCTCCAGTATACATCATATATTGGGACACAATTCAAGCCTTGGTAAATATAAGAAAATTGAAATCATATCAAATATCTTTTGTGACCACAACGCTATGAGACTACATATCAATTACAGGAAAAACAAGTGTAAAAAACAAAAACACATGGAGGCTAAACAATATGCTACTAAACAACAAAGAGATCACTGAATAAATCAAAGAGGAATTCAAAAAATACCTAGAAACAAACGACAATGAAAACATGACGACCCAAAACCTACGGGATGCAGCAAAAGCAGGTCTAAGAGGGAAGTTTATAGCAATACAATCCTACCTCAAGAAACAAGAAAAATCTCAAATAAACAACATAACCTTACCCCTAAAGCAATCGAAGAAAGAGGAACAAAAAACCCCCAAAGTTAGCATAAGGAAAGAAATCATAAAGATCAGATCAGAAATAAATGAAAAAGGAATGAAGGAAACAACAGCCAAGACCAATAAACTTAGAAGCTGATTCCTTGAGAAGATAAACAAAATTGATAAACCATTATCCAGACTCATCAAGAAAAAAAGGGAGAAGACTCAAAATCAAAGGAATAAGAAATGGAAAAGAAGTAACAACTGACACTGCAGAAATACAAAGGATAATGACAAATCCTACCTCAAGAAACAAGAAAAATCTCAAATAAACAACATAACCTTACCCCTAAAGCAATCGAAGAAAGAGGAACAAAAAACCCCCAAAGTTAGCATAAGGAAAGAAATCATAAAGATCAGATCAGAAATAAATGAAAAAGGAATGAAGGAAACAACAGCCAAGACCAATAAACTTAGAAGCTGATTCCTTGAGAAGATAAACAAAATTGATAAACCATTATCCAGACTCATCAAGAAAAAAAGGGAGAAGACTCAAAATCAAAGGGATAAGAAATGGAAAAGAAGTAACAACTGACACTGCAGAAATACAAAGGATAATGACAGATTACTACAAGCAACTATATGCCAATAAAATGGAAAACCTGGAAGAAATGGACAAATTATTAGAAAAGCACAACCTTCTAAGACTGAACCCACAAAAAACAGAAAATATAAACAGACCAATCACAAGCACTGAAATTGAACCTGTGATTAAAAATCTTCCAACAAACAAAACCCCAGGACCATATGGCTTCACAGGCGAATTCTATCAAACATTTACAGAAGAGTTATCACCTGTCCTTCTCAAACTCTTCCAAAATATAGCAAAGGGAGGAATACTCCCAAACTCATTCTACAAGGTCACCATCACCCTGACGCCAAAACCAGACAAAGATGTCACAAAAAAAGAAAACTACAGGTCAATATCACTGATGAACATAAATGAAAAATATCCTCAACAAAATACTAGCAAACAGAATCCAACAGCACATTAAAATGATCAGATAACATGATCAATTGAGATTTATCCCAGGAATGCAAGGATTCTTCAGTATACACAAATCAATCAATGTGATACACCATATTAACAAATTGAAGGATAAAAACTATATGCTAATGTCAATAGATGCAGGAAAAGCTTCTGACAAAGTTCAACACCCATTTATTATAAAAACTCTCCTGAGAGTAGCCATAGAGGGAACTTACCTCAACATAATAAAGGCAATATATGACAAACCCACAGCCAACATCGTTCTCAATGGTGAAAAACTGAAATCATTTCACTAGGATCAGGAACAAGACAAGGTTGCCCACTCTCACTACTATTATTCAACGTAGTTTTGAAAGTTTTTGCCACAGCAATCAGAGAAGAAAAAGAAATAAAAGGAATCCAAATCAGAAAAGAAGAAGTAAAGCTGTCACTGTTTGCATATGACATGACACTATACATAGAGAATCATAAAGATGCTACCAGAAAACTATGAGAGCTACTCAATGAATTTGGTAAAGTGGCAGGATACAAAATTAATGCACAGAAATCTCCTGCATTCCTATACACTAATGATGAAAAAACTGAAAGAGAAATTAAGGAAACACTCCCATTTACCATTGCAAGAAAAAGAATAAAATACGTCGGAATAAACCTACCTAAGGAGACAAAAGACCTGTATTCAGAACACTATAAGACAATAATGAAAGAAATTAAAGATGATACAAATAGATGGAGAGATATACCATGTTCTTGGATTGGAAGAATCAACACTGTGAAAATGGCTCTACTACCCAAAGCAATCTACAGATTCAATACCATCCCTATCAAACTACCAATGGCATTTTCACAGAACTAGAGCAAAAAATTTCACAATTTGTATGGAATCACAAAAGACCCTGAATAGCCAAAGCAATCTTGAGAAAGAAAAACGGAGCTGGAGGAATCAGGCTCCCTGACTTCCAACATACTACAAGCTACAGTAATCAAGACAGTATCGTACTAGCACACCAACAGAAATATAGATCAATGGAACAGGATAGAAAGTCCAGAGATAAACCCATGCACATATGGTCAACTTATCTTTGATAAAGGAGGCAAGAATATACAGTGGAGGAAAGACAGCCTCGTCAATAAGTGGTGCTGGGAAAACTGGACAGCTACATGTAAAAGAATGAAATTAGAACAGTTCCTAACACCATACACAAAAATACACACAAAATGGATTAAAGACCTAAATGTAAGGCCAGACACTATAAAACTCTTAGAGCAAATCATAGGAAGAACACTCTTCTACATAAATCACAGCAAGATCCTTTTTGACCCACGTCCTACAGAAATGGAAATTAAAACAAAAATAAACATATGGGACCTAATGAAATTTAAAAGCTTTTGCACAGCAAAGGTAACCATAAACAAGATGAAAAGACAACGCTCAGAATTGGAGAAAATATTTTCAAATGAAGCAACTGACAAAGGATTAATCTCCAAAATATACAAGCAGCTCATGCAGCTCAATATCAAAAAAACAAACAACCCAATCCAAAAATGGGCAGAATACCTAAACAGACATTTCTCCAAAGAAGATATACAGATGGTCAACAAACACATGAAAGGATGCTCAACCTCATTAATCATTAGAGAAATGCAAATCAAAACTACAATGAGGTATCACCTCATACTGGTGAGAACGGCCATCATCAAAAAATCTACAAATAATAAATGCTGGAAAGGGTATGGAGAAAAGGGAACCCTCTTACACTTTTGGTGGAAATGTAAATTGATACAGCCACTATGGAGAACAGTATGGAGGTTCCTTAAAAAACTACAAATAGAACTACCATACGACCCCGTAATCCCACTACTGGGCATATACCCTGAGAAAACCATAATTCAAAAAGAGTCATGTACCAAAATGTCCATCGACAGATGAATGGATAAAGAAGATGTGGCACATATATACAATGGAATATTACTCAGCCATAAAAAGAAACAAAATTGAGTTATTTGTAGTGAGGTGGATGGACCTAGAGTCTGTCACACAGAGTGAAGTTAAGTCAGAAAGAGAAAAACAAAAACCATATGCTAAAACATACATATGGTATCTAAAAAAAAGAAAGAAAAAAAAGTGGTTCTGAATAACCCAGGGGCAGAAAAGGAGTAAAGATGCAGACATAGAGAATGGACTTGAGGACATGGTGAGGGGGAAGGGTAAGCTGAGATGAAGTGAGAGAGTGGCATTGACATAAATACACTACCAAATGTAAAATAGATAGCTAGTGGGAAGCAGCTGCATAGCACAGGGTGATCAGCTCGGTGCATTGTGGCCACCTAGAGGGGTGGGATAGGGAGGGTGGGAGGGAGATGCAAGAGTAAGGGGATATAGAGCTATATGTATATGTATAGCTGATTCACTTTGTTATACAGCAGAAACAATAAAAAAGAGCTCTTGAATATAAGACACAAATTATCCAATGGAAGCAGTAGAAAAATTCACAAACCCTACACTCATAAAATAGAAAACATAAATGGACACTCAATATTTGAAAAAGTAATCCATCTAATTAGTTCAAAGAAAATATCGATTTTAATAATGAGATGTTTTCCCTAAATAAGCTAGAATTTTTCAAATGATAATGCCCAAATTTAGGAAAATAAGAATTTTAAATTAATATGACCATTTTGGAGAACAATTTGGCAATATCTTACTCATTAATTTGTTAAACATATAATTATTGAATACCAAGCCTGACCTGAGGCACTGGAGACACAAAAGTGAGAAAAATTTCTTAAATACCTTAAAAGTATTTATATACGTTGACACAGCAACTACTGAGCAATTATTTATGAAAAAAGATGTTTACTCTAAGATTATATATAAAAATTAGAAATAACCCAAATGTCTAACAAAGGGGCATTTGTTAGATTATTGAGGGTATATCCATCTTATGAAATTATGCAATCATAAAAATAAACATTTAGAGGCATTAAATATATATTTACCACATATATTTAATTAGAAAAAGAAGTTTATAGAAGAGTATACATAGTATGATCCCATTTCACAGAAAATACATATATTCATATTTATGTTTGTATAGAAAAATGTCTGGAAAGTTATACATCAAAGTATAACAGTATAGAATTTTTATTTTAAATTTACTCTTACTTTTTATGCATTTTTCTAATATCTGATAAGTGTAAATTGCTTTATATAAAAAGTTCTTTTTTTCTCATGGATTTTTTAAATTAAACATTTTTATTTTGAAATGATTGTAGATTCCCATGCAATTATAAGAAATAATACAGACTAATCTTCCGTACCCTTTACCCAGTTTCCTTTAATGGTAATATCTTGAAAAACTATAGTACAATATCACAACCAGGATAATGACATTTACATATTCAAGATATAGAACATCTCCCTCACTGCAAGTATTCCCTACGTTGACCTTTTACAGCCATGCCCACGTTCTTCCTGCCCTAAATCCCTCATTATCTCTGGAAACCACTAATCTGTTTTCAGTTTTATAATTCTCTCAAAAACGTTTTATAAATTGATTCATACATATGTAAATTTGGGGGATTGGCCTTTTTCACTCAGCATAGTTCCTTGGAGATTCATACAGGTTGTTGTGTATATCGCTAGTTCACTGTTTTTAATTACTGAGAATTGTCCTTGGAATGAATGCACCACACTTTGTTTAACCACCCATTGAAAGACACCTGGGTTATTTCCAGTTTTTACCTATTACAAATAAAGTTTCTACTAACATCCCTGAATACATTTTTGTGTAAACATGAGTATTCATTTCTCTGGGAGAAATTCCCAGCAGTGTGACTGCTGGGCCATAAGTAGGTGTATGCTTTTTTTTTTAATCTTGAATTTTCTTTTATTTATTTTTTTATACAGCAGGTTCTTATTACTCATCCATTTTATACACATCAGTGTATACATATCAATCTCAATCTCCCAATTCATCACACCCCCACCCCCACCCCCTGGTAGGTTGACTTTATGTTGACTTTAGTTTTTTACAAAACTTCCAAATTATGTCCTAGGATATCTGTACCATTTTGCATTCCTTTAAGCAATGTATGTGTGATCCATTTTCTCAGTATTCACCAGCATTTGACATTATCATTATTTTAAAAATTATTATAGCCATTCTAATAGGTAGATAGTGATATCTCACTGTGGTTTTAATTTTCATTTTCCTAAAGACTAATGATGATGAACATCTTTCATGTGCTCATCTATACCTCCTCTTCAATGAAATGTCTCTTCATGTCTTTTCCTCATTTTCTGATTGGATAGTTTGTTTTTTTCCTGTTGAAATTTTTGATTGTTCTTTATATATTCCAAGTACTAGTCCTTTGATGGATATGAAGTCTATGATCTTTTTAAAATTAACTTTTGTATATGGTGTTTGATTTTTTTTTTTTTTTTTTTTGCGGTACGCGGGCCTCTCACTGTTGTGGCCTCTCCCGGTGCGGAGCACAGGCTCCGGACGTGCGGGCTCAGCGGCCATGGCTCACGGGCCTAGCCGTTCCGCGGCATGTGTGATCTTCCCGGACGGGGGCAGGAACCCGTGTCCCCTGCATCGGCAGGCGGACTCTCAACCACTGCACCACCAGGAAAGCCCTGATTTTTTAAAATGTTGAACCAGCTTGCATTCACAAATAAACCCCATTTGGCTGTAGTATATAATTATTTTTACATATCACTGAATTCTGTTTGTTAATATGTTGCAAAGGATGCACTGAATTCTGTTTGTTAATATGTTGCAAAGGATGTCTGCATTTATATTCACTAGGGATACTGTTTTTTAGGCTTCTTCTTTTGTACTGTCTTTATCTGGTATTGGTATCAGGGCAATATTAACTTCATAAAATATATTGGGAAGTGTTCCCTCTTTTTATATTTTATGGAAGAGATTATGTAGAATTGATGTTAATTATCTTTTAAAATAAATTTATTTACTTATTTGTTTGTTTTTATTTTTGGCTGTGTTGGGTCGTCATTGCTGTGCACAGGCTTTCTCTAGTTGCCGTGAGCGGGGGCTACTCTTCATTGTGGTGTGTGGGCTTCCCATTGCTGTGGCTTCTCTTGTTGCGAAGCAGGGGCTCTAGGTGTGCAGGCTTCAGTAGTTGTGGCACGTGGGCTCAGTAGTTGTGGTTTGCGGGCTCTTGAGCTCAGGCTCAGTAGTTGTGGAGCACGGGCTTAGTTGCTCTGTGGCATGTGGGATCTTCCCAGGCCAGGGTCGAACCTGTGTCCCTTGCATTGGCAAGTGGATTCTTAACCACTGTGCCACCAGGGAAGCCCCATTAATTATCTTTTAAGTATTTGGTAGAATTCTCCAGTGAAACCATCTGGCCCTAGAGATTCCTGTTTGTGGAACTTTAGAATTAGGAACTCAATTTCCTAAATAGTTATAGGGTTATTCAAATTATTTACTTCATATTGGCTGAAGTGAGGAAGTTTGTGCTTTTCTAGGAATTGGTTCATTTTATTTAAGTTGTCACATTTATGTGTGCGAGTTGTTCATAGTATGCCCATGTGTGTTAAGTTTTCTATGGCTGCTGTGACAAATTAATATAAACTTGGTGGCTCAAAGCAACAGAAGTTTATTTTTTCACACTTCTGGAGAAAATTAGTCCAATATAAGTTTTATTTCACCAAAACAAGCTGTCAGCAGGACCATGCTCTCTCTGGCAGCCCTAGGGAACAATCCATTCTTTACCTTCTTCCAACTTCTGGTGATATTCCCTGACTTGGGGCCATAGCACTCCACCCCCTGCCTCTGTAATTACATGTCTACTCCTCTTCTGTATGTATCCAATCTCCCTCTGCTTCCATCTTATAAAAATACATGTGATGGCATTTAGCGCCCATCTAGATGATTCAAGATAATCTCTCCATCTCAAGATCATTGATTTAATCACTTCCACAAAGACCTTTTTCCTAAATAAGGTAATATTTACATGTCCTAGGGATGAAGACTTGTTATCTTTGAGGCCACCATTCAACCCGCCACACCTTATTATCCTTTTTATGTCTGTAGGGTCTGTAATAATACTCTTGTTTCATCCCTTATGTTGGTAATTTGTGTCCTCTCTCTTTCTCTTTTTTTGGCCTACATGGGGCTTGCACAGCTTCTTGAGTCAGTCATTTTGTCTCAGCCCTTGTTTCTTCCAGTACTTTTTCTACCCTGCCTCTCTCTCCTCTCCTTCTGAGACCTAAATGGCACAAATATTAGAGATCTTTAGATCATTAAATATTAGGACCTGTTAGAGTCCCACCAGTCCATAAATTTTATTCATTTATTTTTCAGTCTGTTTTTATTTCATTGTTCAGATTGAGCACTTTCTATTGGCCTATCTTCAAATTCATCGATTCTTTACTCTCGCCTCTCCCTTCTGATGTTGAGTTCGTCCACTGAGGTGTTTATTTTATTTTAGCTACTGTAATTTCCAGCTCTAAAATTTCCATTTGGTTCTTCTGTTTCTTTGCAGAGACGTTCTTTTTATCCACTTTTTTCAAGCATGTTCATAATTGCTAGCTGAAGAATTTTTATTTTGGCTGCTTTTAAATCTTTTTCAGATAATTCTAAGGTCTCTGTCATCTTAGTGTTGGCATCTAATGATTATCTTTTTGCATTCAGTTTGAGATCTTCCTGGTTTTTGGTATGATGAGTGATTTTTTTCATTGATACTTTGACATTTTCATTTGATCTCCTTCCTGGGTTGCCTCTTGATGTGTTGGCTCAATGGATCTTGTCATTGGAATTTATATTTAGGCTGTGATAGTCCTCCCACCCACTCTTTCACACACACCTTTGAACAACCCTTCCTCACTCAGATAGCACACTTCCCCAGTGTTCCACTACTTTAAAAGTAAAATTTGAAGCATTTTTATCTTAGCTCCTTCATAAATCTGATTCCATGAAACTTGGCATTTTCACAGAATTTCACTGGTCCCAATCTCCCGTGAAATGAAAGTCTTCTTGTTATGAGGTTGCAGTAAACCTGCTGTCTCCTTTAGAGTCCCCTCACCTCTTTACTTCTGCATTTGTCTCTGACTTGTCTAACTCAAAAGAACTACAGGTAAGCCACAGTTATTTACACATTAACTTGGATAACCCTGAAACAGAAATAGCACCAAATGTGTGACCAATGCTCATGAGTCAATAAATAGAAAGCCAGGCAGGAAGTAGAGTGGGTGAATGTGAAGGCAGGTGGTTTAGAGGAAAAAAAGGTTTCAGGTGACACAAGAATTGTAGAAAGGTGACAGTGAACAGAGGGATTGCTTTAATTCATGTTAGAGGTCATTTCATTTCTAAACCAATATATTTTCAGTTTGACTTTTCATCTTGACTTGAGCATAGACAATGGTTGTAAAGGCAAATTTCAGGGGAATGTGAGTTAATTGTTCATCAGATTAGGCCAGTCTCCAAAATGTCATTTGCTGCTCTATCCTGCCAACTAGACCTAGTTTCACACTCACAGGACTTTAGTATCAGGGCCCAGGAAGACTGGCACCTCCCAAGATCTGAAGTAGCTCAAAGATTTTCTCCTTGACACATGAACTTCATCAGTTAACCTGCCTCACAGTAGTTCTCAAATACAGACCCTACATGGGGTATTTGCCCTTCTGCTTCTTCTAGCCTCAGCCTCAGTAAAAATCAAACAGATAAACAAATACAGGCTTTAACTGAATTTCAACAGCATTGCCAGATAAATCTTTCAGAGTTTATTTGATACTGGCTGTGTTTATAATATAGCCTGTTTGTTTTTTTTTTTTTAAATTTCCTTCTCCTGTTTAGTTTCCAGGTAGTCTTAGGTTTAAGTGTTGGCCTAGGGACTTAATACCACCCCTGCTCTTCATATATAAATCACAATTACAAGATCCCTTGGCCTTCTGTTCTTCCGGCCTTGTAATGAGCTAAGAATGGGAAGTAGATGTAATCTTCAGGCTCTTTCATGCTGTGACACATCAGCTGAAAATGACATCCTGGAAATGGCTGTGTTCTGATCATAATAAATGTGTTACAGAAGGAAGATGAAGCTACAGTCTCATGTATTGTCTGTGAAGTGTGCTACATAACTTTTCTCTACAGTCATTAGCCTTCATTTTAATGTTTCTCTTTCATTAGCTTTCCTGAGCAAAGTAAGCTGTAACATTTTTTTTAACATCTTTATTGGAGTATAATTGCTTTACGACGGTGTCTTAGTTTCTGCTTTATAACAAAGAGAATCAGTTATACATATACATATATCCACATATCTCTTCCCTCTTGCATCTCCCTCCCTCCCACCCTCC
>NC_041233.1:33914416-33925491 GCF_002837175.3 Physeter macrocephalus | reverse complement strand
AGTTTTGATTTGCATTTCTCTAATGATTAATGATGTTGAGCATTCTTTCATGTGTTTGTTGGCAATCTGTGTATCTTCTTTGGAGAAATGTCTGTTTAGGTCTTCTGCCCATTTTTGGATTGGGTTGTTCGTTTTTTTGATATTGAGCTGCTTGTAAATTTTGGAGATTAATCCTTTGTCAGTTGCTTCATAAAGCTGGGACATTTAAAGCTAAGTTAATGCAAAATGTTTAAGCAATGTTGCTAGGAACCAGTGTCCTGGAGATATTGCATATTGAACAAGTTATCACCATCAAGTATTCCCCAGGCACTGAGGCAGCAGATTTGATCTTAGGCATTTGCAAAAAGCATTTCAGATGTGGTCCCTTAATCAGACAGCTTAAAGTCCAAGAGTTATAATACTGGCATTATAATATAATAAAATAGAGTAAATGTAAACATATGGCAAATAAAGGAAAAGGTGGGAGAGGTAGGTAGATAGATAGATAGAAAGATAGATAGATAAACTGAACTTAGGTAGAATACATTCAAGTAACAAATATATTGTCAGTAGACTCAATAAAATCTTTCCGAGTATGCAAAGTTAAGGGGCCATATGAATAAATAAGAAGAGAAGGCTTGAGCTCGACCAGTTCAGCAAGATTTTGTGGAAGGATTATTATTTCAGGATTTGCTTGCAAGCATTGTAATAACATGTAAGGCATGTTGGGGCTAAGTTTCCAAGTCAGAGGAGCATGATGTAAATTCATTTATGAGATGTCAAAGGGTTGCGCTGAATTGTGGCTTAAGAGACATGGGAGATTAGGTGAAATTCTGAGTATGGATCATAAATGTACAGGACTCAATGGATATCCAGAAAATATGGTTAAAAATTTGGGCCAAAAAAGGGGAGGATTATTTATCTAACAAGAGGCTTTTGAGACATAGCTCACTTAGCTCATACCATTCAGAATCTCCAAGGTTGGCTATTTCCAGAGCCTGTCATTCCTGGAATAAACACATAGGAAGCTTAGTCTCTGGTTTACTGAGTTATTCATATCTGGCAGCCCAGTGGACTTGCTTAGAAGACCAGGATCAGGGTCTAGGACTCCTAAAATCCAGGGAGTAAGCATCTGGGTGTCACTCAAGTCATTCACGTCAGTTGAGAATCTTTTGGAAGCACAATGGTGAAGACAAAAGACTTGGAGTCTTGGAGTCTAGTCTCATCTCTGTGATTACCAGATATGTGCCCTTGGGCAAATCATGCCGTATACATGAGTCTCAGTATCTGAATCTAGAAAATGTGGAGTTTCTTCTATATTAGCATTTCCTAAACAGTCTTCAAAAAGCTGTTCAGTGGCTCGTGGTAGATTATATTCAAAGATGGCCACAAAAGTTCCTTCTTCCATTCCTAGTGCTACTTTGCAATGTGACTATTTTTCCATCAATAGTGGACATTAATTTATATGTCCCTTGAATCTAGCCTGGCCTTGTGACTTACTTTGTTTACTATTATACAGCAGAAATGATGTTATTTGATTTTCAAGGCTTAAGAAGGCTTATAGTTTCTGTTGTTTGTCCTGAGCCCACCTTGGAAGGAAGATTTGGGGAGGATGAGAAACCCTGTGGAGAAGTGAGGTACCTCAGGTGGCACCAACTGCCAGACCATCTTGGAGTTTCCAACACAGGAAATCTACAGAATTGTGAAAAATAATCCATCATTGTTTTTTTAAGCCACTAAATTTGGGGGTGATTTATTATACAACAATAGAAAGCTGAAATGGTGTTCAATATCAATATGATTTTATTATCAAATAAATTAGTTGAAGATCAACTGAGCAGTATAAATAGGTTTCTCAGACTGGACTGTCAGAGCTTCTAATGTGCTGACATTGCTTTAAAACTCCAAACTGTGAGAGAGATTTGTATACCTTGTCTGCCAGACTTATTTAATCATTGTTTTCTCTAGAAAATGGTCTAATCACTTGTGGGTCACAGTTTGGGAAACGCTGATGTAGTTGAATCCCAAAGGCCCTGCCAGTTCTAGCATTCTAAAAATCTGCAAATGAAGCAGGGAGGGTTTGGGTCACTATTTCTTCTTGATTATCTTGATGACAAGAAAACTCCTTCCATAGTTGGTTGTTACCAAATTTCATTACGCACTTCGACTGAAACCATTTTTTAATCAATTAACAGAAGAAAGCAGTATTGGAGTTATTAATGAGCAATTAAATAGAGATTTAAGAGCTATTAACCTGCAGCTTGGTGGTGGAGTCTTGGCTGTCAGGTGGTGTGGGAGCCTGATGGATGTGGACTCATGAGAGGCTGTCACAATGATGAAACAAGCAAAGAGCAGGCTAATAGATTTATCTATTTCTTCTTGGCAGATTGTAATAGTATATGGAATTGTCCTGCTGATCTAGGGATCTACAGAAAGCTCTTAATAAAAAGAATGCGATTAGAAGAAAAAGAACTGCATTCTCTATACCCTGTACTCTCTCAGACTAGTCACATGATCAAAGGGTGTACATGTGATGCTTGTGTGCACATATGTGTGAGAGTAGATGTCGGTAAGGGTTTTGCAAGTCCTGTTTTTCATATTGATTAAATGTGGCTCTTTGTACGTATTTATGTTTATCAGAGTGTTTCTGACTTAGTCTGTATATTTGTGTGGACATCTGTACATGCATTTTCTTTGTATATTCATGTGGTTTTTGTGTGTGGAGGCAAACATGCATACACATAAATATGGCTGGGACAGTACGTGACTGATAATGATCCACGGTTCTCTGTGAACCTGCAGGGCATAATGCAAGATGACAGGAATAAAACAGAGCCAGAGGAAAAGGAAAGGGGCCATCGGGACACAGTGGTTTCATGAGGTCAGTACACCATGTAAGTGGCTCCACTGAGGGGATGTTTTGCCTTTGTCTGGGGGTGAGTGAACTGGCTCCCCATCTTAGTGAGTTCATCCTCCATTGTGGTAAAGGAGATCAGAGACAGCAAGTGGAAATGAATCAATAAGGAAATGCAAGCCTGGGAATCAGATCAGTAACTTCAATCTACTCCTGGCTATGACTAGCCTGATGTCTTATTTGAGATAGAAAGTTAAGAACTATAATAAATAAAGCTTTTTTTTTTTTTTTGTGGTATGCGGGCCTCCCCCTGCCGTGGCCTCTCCCGTTGCGGAGCACAGGCTCCGGACGCGCAGGCCCAGCGGCCATGGCTCACGGGCCCAGCCGCTCCGCGGCACGTTGGATCTCCCCAGACCGGGGCGCGAACCCGGCTCCCCTACATCGGCAGGAGGACGCGCAACCACTGCGCCACCAGGGAAGCCCCAAATAAAGCTTTTTTTATAGCTTAGAGAGGAAGAGAAAATTCCTCCGTTCTCTCCCCACTTAATTAACATTTGCCCCAGGTAAACTATTACTCTTTTGATTTTTGATAAATTAGTCCAATCCAAATTCATTTGGGTTCCTGTCATTTAGTAATTTCTAAATTCACAGAGGTCCTCACTCTTAAGTAGTTTGTGGCATTTATTTAGTGTCAAACCCTCCATTCACATTTCACATGCACTGTTTTATTTAATCTTCCTAACAGCTGAATTAGGTGGCATTGTTATGTCCATTGCACAGAGGGGCAAGTGAAGTATGGAGAAGTTCAGGACCTGGTCATAGTCACACATCTGTGAAGATTTCAGATTCACAGCTATAGCGGATCGATCCCAAAACCCATGCTTCGGATAACAGCACTACACTGGTTCTCTTAAGAAGAGAATTGCCCAAGCTCACCTCCCATCATTTCTTTCTGCTTGGGGTCAGAACATGGGCATGGAAGGACTTTCATTTGGTTCCTTGGGGCTGATGAAAAAATCTGCTGTCTTTACCCCACTATACCTGTTTCTCAAGAGTATACTGAGAAAAACTGTGGTCACCTAATACACACACCTAGAAGTAAGGGAAGGTACTCTCCTTGGGTGTAATGATTTCCTCAACTCTACTTCAAGTCCAACTACTAGAGAAGGAGGAGATACCCTGCTCCAGGAGCAATGGCTGGAAGGGGTCTGGGAAGAAACAACTGGGAACAGGTCACTTGGCTCTATGACCCCAAGTAACAGTGTGTTGAGTCCTCTGGTAGCTAGGACAGGTCATGACAATTAATGACAATAAATCCATTTTAACCAAAAAAATCCCTGAAGCTCATTCCTTCTGGATCAACAATGTTCACAGCTTTCCATGGGGCAAAAATCAGCTGCTATGATCTGAGCAGCTTGGAGCATGTACTACCAGGTTTAATCTACAAGCCTTGAGCTTGTCAAATAGGCAGGTACTAAGTAGGCTAGGAAGTTTCCATGAGGTTATAAAAAATTCACTTCTGCAGAAAACTTAGAATTAGCCCTTGATAGTGCTCTTCCTTTTGATTACACATAAAAAGATGAGATAATAAAATTAGCAAGAGCCTCTAGTCCTGACTTCCTAGGCTTCCCTCATAAGAAACTGACAACTTGTGGCCAAAAGGGGGAATATTTTGTTGGGTTAACTTTCAAAGGAGAAAAGAAAGGTGCCAACGTTTAGCAAACACCTATTTCCTACCAATTACTGTGATGGGAGTTCCACACAGGTTGTCTTATTTGATGCTCATACCTGCCCTAGGTGGTAGATAGCATTGTTTCTATTTTATATTTGAACCTCCAGGGTGTTACAGCTGATAAGAGGCAAAAGCTGACATCAACATCAGTACATTCTCTGTTTTTGTTTTGTTTTGTTTTCCACTCTACATCTGCCTAATCCAGGTCATGATGTTATTGTTTAAACAATTTGTTTATCCCCCAAACACATAGATGCCTACTGCCTCACTACCAAGGGGGAGCTTTGAAACTGGCAGAAGACAAAATGGCACATAGTGAAACAGGCTAGTCCGGTGGGATAGAAATTTTGTGGGAAAAGTGAAAAGATCCTAAACAGAACCTGACTGCAGAAAACCCTCCTTTGCTTTGGGGAGTGGGGTCTTGTCTTCTGCATCAGTAACTAAGATGGGACCCATGACTACCTTCTGCCCTTTCCGTGGTATATCCAAGGGTAGCCAGTAGGGAGCTTCAGAGAAAGGATGTCCATGCAGCGAGGCTCTGAAGCATGCCTTCAAGTGTCGGTCTTGGACTGAGACAACAGCTATCCTGCTTAGTCCACATAAGGGCCAATCAGGTCATGAGAGTAGGAGCCGTATTGGCAACTGGAGCTAGAGCTCCTGCTGGTAAACAAGACTGTGTCTCCGCATACCCCTATGCATACATCCTTCCCCCATGTGGAGGGAAGTGTCAGGACAGGGATCCAGTATTCAGACATCTAGATTCTGGCATTATCTCTCATCACGTATTTATAATCCTGCTTTACACCGGAGGAAATTGAGGGCTCTGAGAGATAAGTAACATGAAACCAGTAAGTGATTGCACCAGGATTGCACAAAGTCTGTCTGAATCTAAAGTCTATTATCTTTCTCGCCACCCCCTCAGCTTCAGTCTAGGAAGTTGTCTGAGAAGGGCCTGGCAGTAGGTTATGGTTACAACCCCAAGACATGTACTGAATTATTATGTTCAGGGCTAACACTGTGATTTGCATTGCAGGATACAAAATTACGTATTGCCCCTGCCTTCCAGAAGCTCCTGATCTAGTGGAAAAGACTCAGTAGAGTCAAAAACAAACCATAAGAAGGGGGATAATAAAGGTTTATTGCAAAGATTTATAAGAATAAGACACATTAAGTTTATATTCTCCTAGGAGGCATGAAAGACAGTTTTATTGTAAAAACTGGTCTCTGAAGGAATGGCAGTTTCAAGAAATGGCAATACATAGGACCTTTTAAGCAGTGAGAACAAGATGAACAATGATAAGGGGCTCGAAGCCTGAAGGACATATTCAGGGATAAGCAAGTATTTGGGGGGGGGTCACTGCATTTGATGAAACAGAAGAAGACTGGAGAAGAGCTGAGGCTAGAAAAATTGTTTTGAATTTGAAAACAATATTAGCTGATAATAGAGAGGCTTTCATTCCAAGTAGTCTGGAGTGTATTCTTTGCTTAGGACCATATTCTTTGCATAACAGGGAATGCCAAAAGCTCCCTGGAGAAGGACTTTAGCAAGCTTCTCCAGTGTCTGTGTAGAGGATCAACAGAGCAGGTGGAGAACTAGAGCCTGGGAGTTCAGGCAGGAGTGTTCATTTATTTAAGAGTAAGAATGATGGGTCTGTTTCTCATCGTCTCACTCTGATCTTTGCGTCTTTCTGCCACTATGTGAGGCACACACCCAAAGTCCTAGTATGAGCCTTTTACAAGCAATGGTTCATAGCTGGGAAGTGATGATTTTGCTAAGCATCCAGATTAAAGATTTAGGGTGGGATTATTGGGAAACTTGTCAGAGTTTAAAATATCTAGTTGCACAAAGAAATCTCTGTCTTCAGGGTCACAGCAAGGAAGCAACAGAGGGCCCCAAAGGCAGTGTCTCTGGCAAAGCAGAGGGGGTTGATTTTCTTTTCCCTCAGGGTACTAAACAGAGAATATTGACCACGGGATAACATTTTGCAGAAAGGGAATCCAGTCGTCGGGGCAGTAGCCAACCAGGGGTATAACCTGTAAGGAGACACTGGGTTCCGTTTCACAAAGGTTTGGGTACTGCAACTTACAGTCTATCTACCACAACCTGTGCCAATGCTGGGATGAGAAGTTCAAGTTGAGTGTCAGATCTAACTGTTTCTAATAAAATTCTAGGCAGTCTTGGTTGTCTGTCTCCTTACCAGGCAGGTGAGCCTGGAATGGGTCTTCAGTGGACCCCAACAGACAGAAGGACAGCCTTCCAACCAGATACCCCAGGTGTGTCCAAGCCTGGTTGTACTCAGGTATTGGTTGAGTCTGGACTCCTGCCATGAATATTTGTTCAAGCCTCCTCGTCCTATTGGCTTTCACTGTCCTCCCCACCCCTCTAACCCATATGAAGGACAGGTCTTGTTCCATTTGCCCCTGATAGAAGCAGATTTAGTGGAGCCATGTCACTACACCTTCCTGCCTATTAGTGCCATACTCCAGCGATCCTGGTATTTTTCCCATACTTATTAGGACAAACCCTTTGCTCACTAACTCCAACCCATGTTAGCCCAAGGGTTCCTAAGCTTTTTTAAACAATGTATTTTGGGATATGTTTTTTCTCAGTGGATCCTGGTCTACCTTAGGGTTTCGTTCTATTCTTGGCCCCAGTAGACCTTGCATAATCCTACCCTCCAACCACTTAAAGTCATTTTTAAGTAGTGTGACCTTAGGTAAGTTAAGAAACTGCTCCCCATCTCAGTTTCTGTGTCTGTAAGTGAAGAAAAATGATAACTCCTTCAGAGCACTGTCAGGAGAATTAAATAACATCAAGTCTACAAAACTCCTGAACACAATGGCTGACATAATTCTGGCTATCCTCAGATCATGTGGGACAAAATGGAGAATGGCACTTCTCGGAGAGGGGATCAGAATGTGTGGATGAGAGTGGAAAATGTGGAGCCTTTTTTTTTTCTCTTTTCAAGACTGATCTCCCTGCAAAATATTTAACTTCAAGACACTAGTCTGTGACCCGTTTTAGACACTATTGTCCAAGGTGGTCTGTGCCAGCTCAGCAGTTCACCCAACTCTGGCTGGAGTGTGATGATCTCTTTTCCAACAATCTTTCACCCTTCCAGGTGCTCCCTATTCCTAAAGTGAAAAATTCTTAAAGGTAAGGATAGGAGTTGTGCTCCAAAAACATAGGCATCTTAATAGTTTAGGCTGTGTCAGGTGCCCCTTCTCTCTCCTACCACGACACTTTGCACTTGGTCTCATCATAGGACTTGTTTTGCAACTGTAGGTTCTTATGATCTGCATCCTTGCAAGACTGTGACCTCTGAGGGCAGGAGGTATATAGTTTTCCCTGTTGTACCACCTGGGAGAAAGCCTGGCATACAGTAGGGGCTCAAAGAACTTTTGTAGAAATAAATGCATGACTGAGTTAATGCAAAAGGTCCAAGGGACTCCATAATCTGGAGACTCAAAAACAAATGGAGAACTAACCTAAGTATTCATCGATGAAGAAATGGATCAAGAAAACGTGGTATATACAAACAATGGAGTATCATTCAACCATAAAAAAAAAGAAATCTTGCCTTTTGTGACAACACGCAGGGACCTTCAGAGCATTATGCTGAGTGAAATAAGTCAGAGAAGACAAATAGTGTACAATCTTATTTATATGTGGAATCTAAAAAAAAAAAACTCATAGAAACAGACAAAAGATTGGTAGCTGCCAGGGACAAAGTGAGGGGGTTGGGAGAAGTGAGCAAAGCAGGTCAAAAGGAACAAACTTCCAGTTATAAATAAGCCCTGGGCATGTAATATATAGCATGGTGACTATAGTTTGCAATATTATATTGTATATGTGAAAGTTGCTAAGACAGTAGATCTTAAAAGTTCTCAAGATTGGTTCAAGATGGCGGAGTAGAAGGACGTGCTCTCGCTCCCTCTTGCAAGAACACTGGAATGACAACTAACTGCTGAACAATCATCGACAGGAAGACACTGGAACTCACCAAAAAAGATATCCCACATCCAAAGACAAAGGAGAAGCCACAATGAGACGGTAGAAGGGGCGCAATCACAATAAAACCAAATCTCATAACTGTTGGGGGGGTGACCCACAAACTGGAGAACACTTATACCACAGAAGCCCACCCACTGGAGTGAAGGTTATGAGCCCCACATCAGGCTTCCGAACCTGGGGGTCCGGCAATGGGAGGAGGAATTCCTAGAGAATCAGACTTTGAAGGCTAGCGGGACTTGATTTCAGGACTTTGACAGGACTGGGGGAAACAAAGACTCGATTCTTGGAGGGCACACACAAAGTTGTGTGCACATCAGGACCCAAGGGAAAGAGCAGTGACCCCACAGAGACTGAACCAGACATACCTGCTAGTGTTGGGGGGTCTCCTGCAGAGGCAGGGGGTGGCTCTGTCTCACCGTGAGGACAAGGACACTGGCAGCAGAAGTCCTGGGACGTACACCTTGGCGTGAGCCCTCCCAGAGTCCACCATTAGCCCCACCAAAGAGCCCAGGTAGGCTCCAGTGTTGGGTTGTCTCAGGCCAAACAACCAACAGGGAGGAAATCCAGCCCCACCCATCAGCAGGCAAGCAGGTTAAAGTTTTACAGAGCTCTGCCCACCAAAGCAACAGCCAGCTCTACCCACCACCAGTCCCTCCCATCAGAAAACTTGCACAGGCCTCTTAGATAGCCTCATCCACCAGAGGGCAGACAGCAGAAGCAAGAAGAACTACAATCCTGCAGCCTGTGGAACAAAAACCACATTCATAGAAAGATAAACAAGATGAAAAGGCAGAAGGCTATGTACCAGATGAAGGAACAAGATAAAAGCCCAGAAAAACAATTAAATGAAGTGGAGATAGGGAATGTTCCAGAAAAAGAATTCAGAATAATGATAGTGAAGATGATCCAGGACCTCAGAAAAAGAATGGAGGCAAAGATCGAGAAGATGCAAGAAATGTTTAACAAAGACCTAGAAGAACTACAGAACAAACAGATGAACAATACAATGATTGAAATGAAAAATACACTAGAAGGAATCAATAGCAGAATAACTGAGGCAGAAGAAGGGATAAGTGACCTAGAAGATAGAATAGTGGAAATAACTGCCGCAGAGCACAATAAAGAAAAAAATAATGAGAAGAATGGAGGATAGACTCAGAGATCTCTGGGAAAACATTAAGCACACCAGAATTCGAATTACAGGTGTCCCAGAAGACAAAAAGAAAAAGAAATGAAGACAGCCTAAGAGACCACTGGGACAACATTAAACGCAACAACATTTGCATTATAGGGGTCCCAGAAGGAGAAAAGAGACAGAAAGGACCTGGGAAAATATTTGAAGAGATTATAATAGAAAACTTCCCTAAGATGGGAAAGGAAATAGCCACCCAACTCCAGGAAGCACAGAGAGTCCCATACAGTATAAATGCAAGGAGAAACACGTGGAGACACATAGTAATCAAATTGGCAAAAATTAAAGACAAAGAAAAATTATTGAAAGCAGCAAGGGAAAAACGAAAAATAACATACAAGGGAACTCACATAAGGTTAACAGCTGATTTCTCAGCAGAATCTCTACAAGCCAGAAGGGAGTGACACAGTATATTTAAAGTGATGAAAGGAAAGAACCTGAAGATATAACAATTATAAATATATATACACCCAACATAGGAGCACCTCAATATATAAGGCAACTGCTAACAGCTCTAAAAGGAATTGGACAGTGACACAATAATAGTGGGGGACTTTAACACCTCACTTACACCAATGGACAGATCATCCAAACAGAAAATTACTAAGGAAACACAAGCTTTAAATGACACAACGGACCACATAGATTTAATTGATATTATAGGACATTCCATCCAGAAACAGCAGATTACACTTTCTTCTAAAGTGCGCACATAACATTCTCCAGGATAGATCACATTTTGGGTCACAAATCAAGTCTCAGTAAATTTAAGAAAACTGAAATCATTTCAGCACCACCAAACCGGCTCTACAACAAATGCTAAAGGAACTTCTCTAAGGGGGAAACACAGGAGAAGAAAAGGATCTACAAAAACAAACCTAAAACAATTAAGAGAATGGTAATAGGAACAGGCAAGCATCTTTTCTGACCAAAATGCTATGAGATTAGAAATCAATTACAGGGGGAAAAAAAAGTAAAAAACAAACACATGGAGGCTAACCAATACGTTACTAATTAACCAAGCGATCACTGAAGAAATCAAAGAGGAAATCAAAAAATACCTAGAGAAAAATGACAAAGAAAATACGATAATCCAAAACCTATGGGATGCAGCAAAAGCAGTTCTAAGAGGGAAGTTTATAGCTATACAAGCCTATCTCAAGAAACAAGAAAAACCTCAAAGAAAAAATCTAACCTTACACTAAAAGGAACTAGAGAAAGAAGAATAAACAAAACCCAAAGTTAGCAGAAGGAAAGAAACCATAAAGATCAGAGCAGAAATAAATGAAAGAGAAACAAAGAA
>NC_041233.1:33906524-33907133 GCF_002837175.3 Physeter macrocephalus | reverse complement strand
AATAGTGGGGGACTTTAACACCTCACTTACACCAATGGACAGATCATCCAAACAGAAAATTACTAAGGAAACACAAGCTTTAAATGACACAACGGACCACATAGATTTAATTGATATTATAGGACATTCCATCCAGAAACAGCAGATTACACTTTCTTCTAAAGTGCGCACATAACATTCTCCAGGATAGATCACATTTTGGGTCACAAATCAAGTCTCAGTAAATTTAAGAAAACTGAAATCATTTCAAGCATCTTTTCTGACCAAAATGCTATGAGATTAGAAATCAATTACAGGGGGAAAAAAAAGTAAAAAACAAACACATGGAGGCTAACCAATACGTTACTAATTAACCAAGCGATCACTGAAGAAATCAAAGAGGAAATCAAAAAATACCTAGAGAAAAATGACAAAGAAAATACGATAATCCAAAACCTATGGGATGCAGCAAAAGCAGTTCTAAGAGGGAAGTTTATAGCTATACAAGCCTATCTCAAGAAACAAGAAAAACCTCAAAGAAAAAATCTAACCTTACACTAAAAGGAACTAGAGAAAGAAGAATAAACAAAACCCAAAGTTAGCAGAAGGAAAGAAACCATAAAGATCAGA
>NC_041233.1:33902462-33906226 GCF_002837175.3 Physeter macrocephalus | reverse complement strand
CTGAAATTGGAACTGTGATTAAAAATCTTCCAACAAACAAAAGCCCAGGACCAGATGGCTTCACAGACGAATTCTATCAAACATTTAGAGAAGAGCTAGCACCTATCCTTCTCAAACTCTACAGAAAAATTTCAGAGGAAGGAACACTCCCAAAAGCATTCTATGAGGCCACCATCACCCTGGCAACAAAACCTGACAAAGGTACAACAAAAAAAGAAAATTACCGGCCAATATCACTGATGAATATAGATGCAAAAATCCTCAACAAAATATTCGCAAACTGAATCTAACAACACAGTAAAAGGATCATACACCATGATCAAGTGGGATTTATCCCAGGGATGCAAGGATTCTTCAATATACGCCAGATGGAGAGATATACCATGTTCCTGGATTGGAAGAATCAATATTGTGGAAATGACTATACCACCCAAAACAATCTACAGATTCAATGTAATCCCTATCAATTTACCAATTGCATTTTTTATGGCACTAGAACAAGAAATCTTAAAATTTGTATGCAGACACAAAAGACCCCGAATAGCCAAAGCAGACTTGAGGGAAAAAAACAGAGCTGGAGGAATCAGACTCCCTGACTTCAGAGTATACTACAAAGCTACAGTAATCAAGACAATATGGTACTGGCACAAAAACAGAAACACAGATCAATAGAACAAGATAGAAAGCCCAGCGATAAACCCACGCACCTATGGTCAACTAATCTATGAGAAAGGGGGCAAGGATATACAACGGAGAAAAGACAGTCTCTTCTATAAGTGGTGCTGGGAAAACTGGACAGCTATATGTAAAAGAATGAAATTAAAACACTCCCTAACACCATACATAAAAATAAACTCAAAATGGATTAGAGACCTAAATGTAAGACTGGACACTATAAAACTCTTAGAGGAAAAAATAGGAAGAACACTCTTTGACATAAATCACAGCAAGATCTTTTTTGATTCACCTCCTAGAGTAATGGAAATAAAAAGAAAAATAAACAAATGGGACCTAAGGAAACTTAAAACTTTTGCACAGCAAAGGAAACCATAAAGAAGATGAAAGGCAACCCTCAAACTGGGAGAAAATATTTGCAAATGAATCAATGGAAAAAGGATTAATCTCCAAAATATATAAACAGCTCATGCAGCTCAATATTAAAGAAACAAACAACCCAATCCAAAAATGGGCAGAAGACCTAAATAGACATTTCTCCAAAGAAGATACACAGATTGCCAGCAAACACATGAAAGGATGCTCAACCTCACTAATCATTAGAGAAATGCAAATCAAAACTATAATGAGGTATCATCTCACACTGGTAAGAATGGCCATCATCAAAAAATCTACAAACAATAAATGATGGAGAAGGTGTGGAGAAAAGGAACCCTCTTGCATTGTTGGTGGGAATGTAAATTGATACAGCCACTACGGAGAACAGTATGGAGTTTCCTTTAAAAAGTTAAAATAGAATTACCATATGACCCAGCAATCCCACTACTGGGCATATACCCAGAGAAAACCATAACTCAAAAAGACACATGCACGCCAATGTTCACCTCAGCACTATTTACAATAGCCGGGTCATGGAAGCAACCTAAATGCCCATCAACAGACGAATGGATAAAGAAGATGTGGTACATATATACAATGGAATATTACTCAGCCATAAAAAGGAATGATACTGGGTCATAGAGATGTGGATGGATCTAGAGACTGTCATACAGTGTGAAGTAAGTCAGAAAGAGAAGAACAAATGTCGTATATAATGCATATATGTGGAACCTAGAAAAACGGTACAGATGAACTGGTTTGCAGGGCAGAAATTGAGACACAGATGTAGAGAACAAACGTATGGACACCAAGGGGGGAAAGCGGGGGTGGTGGTGGGATGAATTGGGAGATTGGGATTGACATGTATACACTGATGTGTATAAAATGGATGACTAATAAGAACCTGCCGTATAAAAAAATAAATAAAATTAAATTAAAAAAAAAAATTCACCTTCCAGTGCAGGGATGCAAGTTCGATCCATGGCCAGGGAACTAGGATCCCACATGTCGCAGGACAACTAACCCCGCACACTGCAACTACTGAGCATGAAAGCTACAGCTAGAGAGCCCGCACATCACAACTAGAGAGAGAAGCCCATGTGCTGCCATGAAAGATTCCATGGGCCGCAACTATGACCCAATGCAGCCAAAAATAAATAAATAAATACATAAAATAAAAAACAAATTCTTCGTTGAAAAAAAAAGTTCTCATCACACATACACACACACACACTCAAAATATAACTATGTGAGGTGGTGATTATGCTAAGTAAACTTATTGTGGTGATTATTTCACAATATGTACATATGTCAAATTATTGTGTTGACACTAAACTTATATAGGGTTTAAAAAAATGGAGGGCAGAGTAACTAGAAAGGCAAGATACAGTTTCTGATATCTTTCTCCAAGTTTCCAGGGAACTGATTAGGGTTTAGAGCAAACGGGTTTTCTCAGTTTATTCTGCACAAGGAAACTCTAAGGCATTATTCTTGCCATTTCATGGTATCTGGGGAGCAACACTGGTCTGGCCCAAATAACCTCCGTTATTTCATTCCTCTACTCTGTGAGAATATGAGCAAGACATTTTAACCTCAGCCTCATCCTGTGAGATTCAGAGTGGTTCTGTGCCTTGCCTCATGGCCCTCATGAGGTGAGACCTGGTGTGCAGATGAACATAAGGACAGGTAACAAGTGGGCCTAAGACAAGAACACACATTGTGTTCTTCTCCATCTGCCTGAGTTAATTTTTAATAAGGCAAACAATGAACGTTTGAGCTTCCTTCCTAAAATATTTTGACTAGCAATTTAGTGAGTGGGAAGGTTTAGCCAGGCTGTCTCCAAAGCAGTGAGTAAAGAAAGCAAAGTGAAACATGCTAATTTTGAAGAAGATTAAACTACTGATAGCAAGTAATTTGGTAAAATACTCATCAAAGTGTGGGAAAGGGAGGGAAAATAGTTGCCCAGATTTGTCCTATTGGGATCCTACTGTACCACCAAGGATTTGGCCCCATTTGAAAATCTGGGGGGCTATACTGTATGCTGTAGAATAAACTGTTTCAGCAACATCTTCACAAAGTAAGACCAAGTAATGCCAATATAGCAAAAAGCTCTGGATATTCTGGGGCTCAAACCTACTTCCTCCCTCAATGAGCTGATCTGCACTGAATTTCTTCATTCCAAAATGCCCTCAAGGAGGACCTTCAAGATGGCGGAGGAGTAAGCCATGGAGATCACCTTCCTCCCTACCAATACATCAAAAATACATCTTCATGTGGAACAACTCCTCCAGAACACCTAATGAATGCTGGCAGAAGACCTCAGACTTCCTCAAAAGCAAGAAAATACCCATGTACCTGGGTAGAGCAAAAGAAAAAAGAAAAAACAGAGACAAAAGAAAAGGGATGGGACCTGCACCTCTGGGAGGCAGCTGTGGAGGAAAAGTTTCCACACACTAGGAAGCCCCTTAACTGGTGGAGACGGGGGGTGGGCAGGGAGGAAGCTTCGGAGCCACTGAGGAGAGTGCAGCAACAGGGGTGAAGAGGGCAAAGCGGAGAGATTCCCGCACAGAGGATCGGTGCTGATCAGCACTCACCAGCCCGAGAGGCTTGTCTGCTCACCCGCCGGGGCGGGCGGGGGCTGGGAGCTGAGCCTCGGGCTTCAGTCGGATCCCAGGGAAAGGTCTGGAGTTGGCAGAGTGAAAACAGCCTGA
>NC_041233.1:33896339-33899796 GCF_002837175.3 Physeter macrocephalus | reverse complement strand
CATTCAGCCAGTCTATGTCTTTTGGTTGGAGCTTTTAGTCCATTTACATTTGAGGTAATTATTGATATGTTTTTTCCTATTACCATTTTCTTAATTGTTTTGGGTTTTTTTTTTTAACATCTATATAATGATCAAGGGATCGATCCATGAAGAAGATATAACAATTGTAAATATTTATGCACCCAACATAGGAGCACCTCAATACATAAGGCAAATACTAACAGCCATAAAAGGGGAAATCGACAGTAACACAATCATAGTAGGGGACTTTAACACCCCACTTTCACCAATGGACAGATCATCCAAAATGAAAATACATAAGGAAACACAAGCTTTAAATGATACATTAAACAAGATGGACATAGTTGATATTTATAGGGCATTCCATCCAAAAACAACACAATACACATTCTTCTCAAGTGCTCATGTTACTTTCTCTAGGATGGATCATACCTTGGGTCACAAATCAAGCCTTGATAAATTTAAGAAAATTGAAATCGTATCAAGTATCTTTTCCAACCACAACGCTATGAGACTAGATATCAATTACAGGAAGAAATCTGTAGAAAATACAAACATATGGATGTTAAACAATACACTACTTAATAACCAAGAGACCATTGAAGAAATCAAAGTGGAAATAAAAAAATACCTAGAAACAAATGACAATGAAAACATGACAACCCAAAACCTATGGAATGCAACAAAAGCAGTTCTAAGAGGGAAATTTATAGCAATACAATCCTACCTTAAGAAACAAGAAACATCTCAAATAAACAACCTAACCTTACACCTAAAGCACTTAGAAAAAGAGGAACAATAATAACCCAAAGTTAGCTGAAGGAAAGAAATCATAAAGATCAGATCAGAAATAAATGAAAAAAACTGAATGAAATGATAACACAGATCAATAAAAGTAAAAGCTGGTTTCTTTGAGGAGATAAACAAAATTGATAAACTGTTAGCCAGACTCATCAAGAAAAAAAGGGAGAAGACTCAAAGCAATAGAATTAGAAATGAAAAAGGAGAAGTAACAACTGACAATGCAGAAATACAAAGGATCATGAGAGAGATTACTACAAGTAACCATATGCAAATAAAATGAACAACCTGGAAGAAATGGACAAATTCTTCGAAATGCACAACCTTCAGAGACTGAACCAGGAAGAAATAGAAAATATGAACAGACCAAACACAAGCACTGAAATTGAAACTGTGATTAAAAATCTTCCAACAAATAAAAGCCCAGGACCAGATGGCTTCACAGGCGAATCCTATCAAACATTTAGAGAACAGCAAACACCTATTCTTCTCAAACTCTTCCAAAATATAGCAGAGGGAGGAACACACCCAAACTAATTCTACAAGGTCACCATAACCCAGATACCAAAACTACACAAAGATGTCACAGAGAAAGAACACTACAGGTGAATATCACTGAGGAAGATAGATGCAAAAATCCTCAACAAAATACTAGCAAACAGAATCCAACAGCACTTTAAAAGGATCATACAACATGATCAGGTGGGGTTTATCCCAGGAATGCAAGAATTCTTCAATATATGCAAATCAATCAATGTGATACACCATATTAACAAATTGAAGGAGAAAAACCATAAGATCTTCTCAAAAGATGAGAAAAAGCTTTCAACAAAATTCAACAACCATTTATGATAAAAACTCTCCAGAAAGCAGGCACAGAGGGAACCTTCCTCAACATAATAAAGACCATATATGACGAACCCACAGCCAACATCGCTCTCAATGGTGAAAAACTGAAACCATTTCCACTAAGATCAGGAACAAGACAAGGTGGCCCACTCTCACCACTCTTATTCAACATAGTTTTGGAAGGTCTAGCCACAGCAATCAGAGAAGAAAAGAAATAAAAGGAATCTAAATTGGAAAAGAAGAAGTAAAGCTGTCACTGTTTGCAGATGACATGATACTCTACATAGAGAATCCTAACGATGCTACCAGAAAACTAGTAGAGCTAAACAATGAACTTGGTAAAGTAGCAGGATACAAAATTAATGCACAGAAATCTCTTGCATTCCAATACACTAATGATGAAAATTCTGAAGTGAAATTAAGAATCCCATTTACCATTGCAACAGAAAGAATAAAATATCTAGGAATAAACCTACCTAAGGAGACAAAAGACCTGTAGGCAGAAAATTATAAGACACTGATGAAAGAAATTAAAGATGATACCAACAGACGGAGAGATATACCATGTTCTTGGATTGGAAGAATCAACACTGTGAAAATGTCTATACTAACCAAAGCAACCTACAAATTCAATGCAATCCCTATCAAACAACCAATGGCATTTTTTACACAACTGGAACAAAAAATTTCACAATTTTCATGGAAACACAAAAGACCCCAAATACCCAAAGCAATCTGGAGAAAGAAAAACGGAGCTAGAGGAATCAGGCTCCCTGACTTCAGACTATACTACAAAGCTACAGTAATCAAGACAGCATGGTACTGGCACAAAAACAGAAATGCAGATCGATGGAAAGGGATAGAAAGCCCAGAGATAAACCCACGGACATATGGTCACCTTATTTTTGATAAAGGAGGCAAGAATCAACCTTAGGGGAGTAAAATTATAAGCCACAGAGTAAGAGATGTTATTTGAAATACAAGCAGCCAGTGGTGTGCTGGAATGGCTAAATAACCAGTCAAGAAGGCCTACTGGACAACCCTCAGGATGGGAGAAAATAGTTGCAACTGAAGCAACTGACAAAGGATTAATCTCCAAAATTAGCAAGCAGCTGATGCAGCTCAATATCAAAAAAACAAACAACCCAATCCAAAAATGGGCAGAAGACCTAAATAGACATTCCTCCAAAGAAGATATAGAGATTGCCAACAAACACAGGAAAGAAAGCTCAACATCATTAATCATTAGAGAAATGCAAGTCAAAACTACAATGAGATATCATATCACACTGGTTATAATGGCCATCATTAAAAAATCTACAAACAATAAACACTGGAGAGGGTGTGGAGAAAAGGGAACCCTCTTGCACTGCTGGTGGGAATGTAAAATGATACAGTCACTATGGAGAACAGTAGGGAGGTTCCTTAAGAAACTAAAAATAGAACTTCCATAGGCTCCAGCAACCCACTACTGGGAATATACCCTGAGAAAACCATAATTCAAAAACAGTCATGTACCACAATGTTCATTGCAGCTCTATTTACAATAGCCAGGACGTGGAAACAACCTAAATGTCCATCGACAGATGAATGGATAAAGAAGATGTGGCACATATATACAATGGAATATTACTCAGCCATAAAAAAGAAAAGAAATCGGATCATTTGTAGAGGTGTGGAGGGACCTAGGGACTGTCATACCAAGTGAAGTAAGTCAGAAAGAGAAAAACAAATATTGTATATTAACACATATATGTGGAATCTAAAAAAATGGTACAGATGAACT
>NC_041233.1:33886842-33889042 GCF_002837175.3 Physeter macrocephalus | reverse complement strand
ACCCACCTCCTAGAAAAATGGAAAGAAAAACAAAAATAAACAAATGGGACTGAATGAAACCTAAAAGCTTTTGCACAGCAAAGGAAACCATAAACAAGACGATAACACAACCCTCAGAATGGGAGAAAATAGTTGCAACTGAAGCAACTGACAAAGGATTAATCTCCAAAATTAGCAAGCAGCTGATGCAGCTCAATATGAAAAAAACAAACAACCCAATCCAAAAATGGGCAGAAGACCTAAATAGACATTCCTCCAAAGAAGATATAGAGATTGCCAACAAACACAGGAAAGAAAGCTCAACATCATTAATCATTAGAGAAATGCAAGTCAAAACTACAATGAGATATCATATCACACTGGTTATAATGGCCATCATTAAAAAATCTACAAACAATAAACACTGGAGAGGGTGTGGAGAAAAGGGAACCCTCTTGCACTGCTGGTGGGAATGTAAAATGATACAGTCACTATGGAGAACAGTAGGGAGGTTCCTTAAGAAACTAAAAATAGAACTTCCATAGGCTCCAGCAACCCACTACTGGGAATATACCCTGAGAAAACCATAATTCAAAAACAGTCATGTACCAAAATGTTCACTGAAGCTCTATTTACAATAGCCAGGACATGGAAGCAACCTAAGTGTCCATCGACAGATGAATTGGTAAAGAAGATGTGGCACATATGTACAATGGAACATTACTCAGCCATAAAAAGAAACGAAATTGTGTTATTTGTAGTGAGGTGGATGGACCTAGAGGCTGTCATACAGAGTGAAGTAAGTCAGAAAGTGAAAAACAAATACTATATGCTAACACATATATATGGAATCTAAAAAAGAAAAAGAGAAAAAAAGGTCATGAAGAACCTAGGGGCAAAAAGGGAATAAAGACACAGACCTAGTAGAGAATGGACTTGAGGATACAGGGAGGGGGAAAGGTAAGCGGGGAGAAAGTGAGAGAGTGGCATGCATGTATATATACTACCAAACGAAAAATAGATAGCTAGTGGGAAGAGGCCGCATACCACAGGGAGATCACCTCCATGCTTTGTGACCACCTAGAGGGGTGGGATAGGGAGGCTGAGAGGGAGGGAGACACAACAGTGAAGAGATATGGGGACATATGTATATGTATAACTGGTTCACCTTGTTATAAAGCAGAAACTAACATACCATTGTAAAGCAATTATACTCCAATAAAGATGTTTAGAAACAAACAAAAAAAAGAAAGCTGGAGTAGCAATTCTCGTATCAGACAAAGTAGATTTTAAAATAAAGAGTATTACAAGAGACAAAGACGGACACTACGTAATGATCAAAGGGTCAATCCAAGAAGAATATATAAAAATTGTAAATGTTTATGCACCCAACACAGGAGCACCTCAATACATAAGGCAAATGCTAACAGCCATAAAAGGGGATATTGACAGTAACACAATCATAGTAGGGGACTATAACACCCCAATTTCAGCAATAGACAGATCAACTAAAATGAAAATAAATAAGGAAACAGAAGCATTAAATGACACATTAAACAAGATGGACCTAATTGATATTTATAGGACATTCCATACAAAAACAACACAATACACTTTCTTCTCAAATGCTCACACAACATTCTCCAGGTTAGATCATACCTTGGATCACAAATATAGACTTCGCAAATTTAAGAAAATTGAAATCGTATCACATATCTTTTCCATCCACAATGCTATGAGACTAGAGATCAATTACAGGAAAAAAAACTAAAAAATACAAACACACGGAGGCTAAACAATACGCTATTAAATAACCAATTGATCACTGAAGAAATCAAAGAGGAAATCAAAAAATACCTAGAAACAAATGACAATGAAAACACGATAGCCAAAAACCTATTTTATACAACAAAAGCAGTTCTAAGAGGGAAGTATATAGACATACAAGCCTACCTCAGATACAAGAAAAATCTGAAATAAACCACTTAACCTTACACCTAAAGCAATTAGAGGAAGAAGAACTGAAACAACCCAAAGTTAACAGAGGGAAAGAAATCATAAAGATCAGATCAGAAATAAATGAGAAAGAAATGAAGGAAACAATAGCAAAGATCAGTAAAACTAAAAGCTGGTTCTTTGAGAAGATAAACAAAATTGATAAACCATTAGCCAGACTCATCAAGAAAAAAAGGGAGAAGACTCAAATCAACAGAATTAGAAA
>NC_041233.1:33884749-33886118 GCF_002837175.3 Physeter macrocephalus | reverse complement strand
AAGAAAAAAACGGAGAAGACTCAAATCAACAGAATTAGAAATGAAAAAGGAGAAGTAACAACTGACACTGCAGAAATACAAAGGATCATGAGAGATTACCACAAGCAACTATATGCCAATAAAATGGACAACCTGGAAGAAATGGACAAATTCTTAGAAAAGCACAACCTTCCAAGACTGAACCAGCAAGAAATAGAAAATATAAACAGACCAATCACAAGCACTGAAATTGAAACTGTGATTAAAAATCTTCCAACAAATAAAAGCCCAGGACCAGATGGCTTCACAGGCGAATTCTACCAAACATTTACAGAACAGTTAACACCTCTACTTCTCAAACTCTTCCAAAATATAGCAGAGGGAGGAATATTCCCAAACTGATTCTACGAGGCCACCATCACCCAGATACCAAAACCAGACAAAGATGTCACACACAAAAAAAACTATAGGCCAATATCCCTGATAAACATACATATGAAAATCCTCAACAAAATACTAGCAGACAGAATCCAGCAACACATTAAAAGGATCATACAGCATGATCAAGTGGGGTTTATCTCAGGAATGCAAAGATTCTTCAGTATATGCAAATCAATCAATGTGATACACCATATTAAAAAACTGAAGGATAAAAACCATATGATCATCTCAGTAGATTCAGTAAAAGCTTTCAGCAAAATTCAACATCCATTTAAGATAAAAATTCTCCAGACACTTGGCATAGAGGGAACTTACCTCAAAATAATAAAGGCCATATAAGACAAACCCACAGCCAACATCGTTCTCAATGGTGAAAAACTGAAACCATTTCCACTAAGATCAGGAACAAGACAAGGTGGCCCACTCTCACCACTATAATTCAACATAGTTTTGGAAGTCCTAGCCACAGCAATCAAAGAAGAAAAAGAAATTAAAGGAATCCAAATTGGAAAGAAGAAGTAAAGCCGTTACTGTTTGCAGATGACATGATACTATACATACAGAATCCTAAAGATGCTACCAGAAAACTACTAGAGCTAATCAATGAAATTGGTGAAGTAGCAGGATACAAAATTAGTGCACAGAAATCTCTTTCATTCCTGTACACTAATGATGAAAAATCTGAAAATGAAATTAAGGAAACACTCCCATTTACCACTGCAACAAAAAGAATAAAATACCTCAGAATAACCTATATAAGGAGACAAAAGACCTGTATGCAGAAAACTATAAGACACTGATGAAAGAAATTAAAGGTGATACCAACAGATGGAGAGATATACCATGTTCCTGGATTGGAAGAATCAACATTGTCAAAATGACTCTACTACCCAAAGCAATCTACAGATTCAATGCAATCCCTATCAAACTACCAATGGCATTTGTCACA
>NC_041233.1:33866482-33884413 GCF_002837175.3 Physeter macrocephalus | reverse complement strand
AAGCTACAGTAATCAAGACAGTATGGTACTGGCACAAAAACAGAAATATAGATCAATGGAACAGGATAGAAAACCTAGAGATAAACCCATGGACATATGGTCACCTTATTTTTGATAAAGGAGGCAAGAATATATAATGGAGAAAAGACTCCCTCTTCAATAAGTGGTGCTGGGAAAACTGGACAACTACACGTAAAAGAATGAAATTAGAACACTCCCTAACACCATACACAAAAATAAACTCAAAATGGATTAAAGACCTAAATGTAAGGCCAGACACAGTAAAACTGTTAGAGGCAAACATAGGCAGAACACTCTATGACATAAGTCACAGCAAGACCCTTTTTGACCCACCTCCTAGAGAAATGGAAATTAAAACAAAAGTAAACAAATGTGACCTAATGAACCTTAAAAGCTTTTGCACAGCAAAGGAAACAATAAACAAGATGAAAACACAACTCTCAGAATGGGAGAAAATATTTGCAAATGAAGCAACTGACAAAGGCTTAATCTCCAAAATATACAAGCAGCTGAATATTAAAAAAACAAAGAACCAAACGCAAAAATGGGCAGAAGACCTAAATAGACTTTTCTCCAAAGAAGATACACAGATTGCCAACAAACACATGAAAGGATGCTCAACATCACTAATCATTACAGAAATGCAAATCGAAACTACAATGAGGTATCATCTCACACTGGTCTGAACGGCCATCATCTAAAGGTCTAGAAACAATAAATGCTGGAGAGGGTGTGGAGAAAAGGGAACCCTCTTGCACTGTTGGTGGGAATATAAATTGATACAGCCACTATGGAGAAGAGTATGGAGGTTCCTTAAAAAACTAAAAATAGAACTACCATATGACAGCAATCCCACTACTGGGCATATACCCTGAGATAACCATAATTCAAAAAGAGTCATGTACCACAGTGTTCACTGCAGCAAAAAAAAAAAAAAAAAAACGGTTCTGAAGAACCCAGGGGCAGGACAGGAATAAAGACATGGATGTGGAGAATAAACTTGAGGACATGGGGAGAGGGAAGGATAAGCTGGGGTGAAGTGAGAGAGTGGCACTGACGTATATACACTACCAAATGTAAAATAGATAGCTAGTGTGAAGCAGCTGCATAGCACAGGTAGATCAGCTGGGTGCTTTGTGACCACCTAGATGGGTGGGATAGGGAGGGAGGGAGGGGATATGGTGATATATGTATACGTATAACTGATTCACTTTGTTATACAGAAGAAACTAAAACAACAATGTAAAGCAACTATACTCCAAAAAAGTTGTTAAAAAAAAATGTCCTCAAGTCCATCAGAAGTCCTCTGTTCATGTTCTCTTCTCCTATGTTCATTCCCGTCCCTTAGTTTTGTCTCATTTTAGAAAGGACAAGACAGAACCTTTTCTTCACCCCAAGCCTGGAGCTCAGAGAATCTGGAGACACTTATGGTCTGTGACCGCTGAAGGAAGCAGACTGCTTTGCATGCTCATGCTTTCCTTCCTTGAGCTTGAAATTGGCTAAATGCATTCCAAGCTTTTCCTATGCAAAGCAGGATACTGTTCTTTAAAGTTCTTTTGTTCTATAATTAAAGGTTGCAGCTAGCATACCTGTAAAAATGCAAAGGATCATCTTATAATTAATCTTTTGTCTCCAACTTTTCTATAAGAATTGAAATATTAAAATGCAAATTCGTAGGGCAATACATGTGCTAACACTGCCCAACTGAAAGCTTCCAGGCCCCCAACAAACTGTATGTGTTTCCAAGCAGTTTCTGGGAACCCTGGCACCCCCAAGTGGACAATCCCATGCTGAAAAACAATAGATAAGTGACCTAATCGTCCCCACTCTAGCCAACAGCCAGTAATGAGAGAGACTCCATCCTAGACCAGCCAACCCTCTGCCACCACACCAGCTGATGAAGACACCTAAGCAAACCCAGCAGACATCAGGGGAACCCAGCCCAGATCAACAGAACCGCTCATTCATAGATCTATGATCAATAAAAAACATTTAGTGTTTTAAGCCACTAAGTGCTGTAGTGGTTTGTTATGCAGCCACAGATAACCAATATTCTAAAAGCTATGGTTATTTCATCTCTTCTTTTCTCCTGCATCTTTGCCTTAATTATTCAGAGAATTCACCGAATGTGTTAACTCCAGCCTGGTAGAGTCTGTGAGAAAGGCTCTGCAAGTCCAGATCGAACAGCTTTGCAGCACAGATGAAACTATAACACAGATTTTTTTTTTTTTTTTTTTTTTTTTGGTCACTGTCTCTGCCTCCAAATACTTGTTGAAGTTGCCATGAAGACCACACAATTCCCTCCTCAATTTTCTGGATAAACACAATCATTTCCAATAGTTTTTTTTTTTTTTCATCTATAATTTTAGCTTCAGGAAATATAGTAGTCAGGCTGAACAAGAATAATCAGAAAGGCTTCTTGGAGGATATAGGAAAGTACACAATTCTGAAAATGAGTTAGACTTAGATATTAAGAGGAAATTTCCTGTTCAGGGAAAGGAGAATTGGGCAAGGAAAGGCATTGATTGATTCACCCAACAAATATGATTGAGCAACTACTCGGAGTCAGGCTCCATTCTAGAAAATGTGGATAAGTCCGTGAATGAAACAGACAAAATTCCTTCAGGGCAACAGGTAATGAGTGAAAAAGTAAAATATTGTCAGAGGGTGTTAAGAGCTGGAGAAAAATAAAAATTGGGATTTCTGGGTGTTGGAGAGTGGGTTGCAATGTTTGAAAAGGTGGTCAGAGAAGGCCTCATTCAGAAGATGACATTTGATCTGTGTCCTGAAGAAGACTAGATTGTAAGTTTGGGAGATATACAGGGAAAGAGCATGCCAGGCAGAGGAAACAGCAAGTGCGTGAAGCCCAAGGAATTAGCAGTCTAGGGTCTGCAGAGAAAAGCAAGGAAGCAAGTGCAGCTGGAGCAGGTTGATCAGGGGTAGGAGAGTAGAGGGCAGTAGAAGATGAGATCAGAGAGGAAATGGGAGAGGGGCTTTGAGCAAAGGGTGGCGTGATCTGAGCTAGGTTTCAGAAGAATCACACTGGCTGCTGTGTTTAGCACAGACTATTGGCAGCAATGGTGGAAGCAGCGACCCCCATCAGGAAACCATTAGCATAATCTAAAAGAGAAGTGACAGTGGCTTGTGCTCTAATGGTGGCTTTGGAGTTTGGTATGGAATATGGCACTTGGAACGCAGGTAGATTTTGAAGGTAATGCTGAAAAAATATGCAGATGGACTGGATGTGCTCTGTGACACAAAGAGAGGAGTGAGAGTGAATCTATTGTTTCATAATTTGCCACTTATAAGAAGGGACAATCAGGTTTGGGTGAGAAAATACAAAGTTTGGTTCGGAATAGGAAAGTATAACTCCTATGATGCAGTCTGCATATCCCAGTTTGGTCAGTTTGCCTGAAAAATGTGTTATGGGCATGAAACTGGTGGGATGTGAATCAAGAGAGTTTGGGTCAAGATAATGGAAGGTTCTCGAATGTCTTAAATAACACAGTCAAGAGTTTGAACACTTTTCTGACTGTGGGGATGGGGTCATAGAGGGCCAGCAAAATGCTTTGAAACTTGCTGTCCATTAGTGAGTGGCCCTCAGAGTGTGGTGGGAAGGGAGTAGGTTATAAAAATCAGGGGCTACCAACTCCCCACTCAAACATTTAGAGCAGCCAGGTAGTGAGTACAAATGAATGAAGCAGGATATAAGAAAGCAAAAGCCCAAGCTGTCTGTTAAATGCAACTGACTGTTGGTCTCAATGGCCAGGGGACAGTTTAATTGAGACTGTGACCTTCCATCCCTGGAGGGAAGTTGCCATTTATCTCCCAGGTATTATGGCCATATATAAAAGCATTCCCAGCATTGTCAGATCTTCCAGGTTTTTTTGTTTGTTTGTTTTTTAATGAAAGCTAGAAATCTGGATTTTTTATGTGAACTCTCTGGATTTGTATAATTTGGCAAGCAAATTATTTAAACACACAAATACACATACTGGAGGCCAAACAACTTGCAACTTGAGAAAGATGAGGCCCACTGGCTGCTAGTTCTAACCTCTGATAGAGATGTCCTGTATACCCCGCTTTCTGGGAGATCTGATTCAGAAGCCAGATTCTCAGGCCCCCTCAGGACATCCTGATTTTCCCGTCAGTCACCATCAGAGGGTAACTATTGGCTCATTCCTGGACCGTGGTCCTTGTAACTCTGACAAGATGACTTGGCTCAGCGTGTGATGAGACCACCAGATCACTGCTCTCCTGCTCCCATCAGAATTAGAGCTTGTAGCCATAAGGCTGGTAGTCTTCCTACATATACCCTCTGCACACGCTGCAAGCACTGCAATTCTCTGTTGTAAAGCTTTCCCTGCATGTAAAAGACTATTCCCTGAGAAGACTGCAGAATCTGAGCCCCTGGGGACAGCCCTTTGTCAGTGACAAAGGGAGTTGGTGCGTATGTACTGAAGCTTCATCACTTCTTGGGTAAGATGACTCTGAGGCAGCTTCCACACCATCTCCCAGAGGCCCCCAGCCAGACTGAGTCCTAACTGCCAACAGTAGTAACTTACTCATTAGTACACCATATACTGACTTCAGTCCCTTACTGGTGTATCCTGGCACAAATATGTGCATTCAAGTCCTTGTCCCAGGGTCCCCTGGGATAAAGCATCATACACTCCCCCTTGTTGAGTGGCCAGGCCAGCAGTGTGATTAGGATGAGTACCGACATGTGCAAGCTCCTCTGCTGGGGCTGGATTCTGAAGCATGTGGGGACTCTGTGACTTGGAAGGGCTGATTTTTGGCCCTTCCAAGCCTGGTTTGATTGACAAAGGCATACAACTCTGCTTGAAACAAAATGTTTTTTAGCTTTGTCGGAAACAAGCTAATCCACAGACAAAGTACTCCCCCTGCTTCCTCTCCCCTCAGCGCCCCCCGCACAATTTGTTTGGGATCCTTGGTTGACCTTTTAATTGTATTTCAGTGGAGGATGGAGAGAAAAAATAAAAAGCCTCCCATGTGCATTCATACAAGCAAATGACTTAGGGCAAAGTCTGTGATCAAAAAAGGGACAGGACACTCTACCAGCTGCCTAGATAAGCCAGGGACCTTTAGACCCCAGCAGACACCCAAGCTCTGTCCCCCGCAGCTTTTAGGGAATCCCTTCAGCGGAGCTAATTGGGGGCTACTTGCGTCTGTTCATCTGGCTTAAGAAGAAAGAGAAGGAAATAGGACAAAAACAGCTTAGGCAAGCACTGAACTCAGCACAGCCCCTGATCTGATTTCTGGGGCATCAGGGATGGCTCCCCACAGGACTACATTTCCCCTTCCTCCTTGTTTTTCTCTTGTTATTTCCCTGGTGCTTAAATGCTGAATTTTGTCCTAGTACTATAGTAGGTACAGTCAAAATAAAGCTAGACTGGAAAGACCGTGAGGGCAAGGAATGCATGTGTCTCATTTTCTGATGTGTCTTCAATGCCTAGCACAAGTCTGCCCATAGGAGGCATTTATTTAATCACTATATGCTGAAGTAAATAAGTAAGCAAATACATAAATAAGCCCTAGGGAAACAGTTTCAATATAAAAAGAAAACAAACTTGTTCTTACAATGTCATTAATAGATTTAAACAAACAAACACGCAATCCCCCCTTCCCCGCCCCCCCCCACCCCCACCCTGGCCCGCCCACACCCACACACCAGTTCTAGGTGCCGGAAACACAGCGATGTTCTAGCTATGGAAGAAAAGTTTAGGAAACATGTTTCAGTCTGACAGGTATACTGCTGCTCCGCCTCCTGCTTTTTCAGTTTATTCTCAACAGTTGTTAACAGGGTCCCAGAATTTTAAAACCGGGTTAAAACCATTATCTTATTTGCTAAATTTTTAAGTCACATTTGCCTCTGATTTGCTGGTTCAACGATCGCTCAAACCTTTCCTCACTCAGTTTTCTCACCTATAAAAGTAGCTATAATAATAACATCCTCCTTAAGAGATTCTTATGAGGATTAAGCAAATTATTTCAGGAAAAGTACATGGAACAGTCTCTGGAAACACGGTAAATTCTGTTAGCTATTGTGATTATCTGACTTCTGAACAATGGTAGAGTGAACAAGATGACATGAACCTTTCTCCACTCTAAATCCCATCAAATTATCCTTCACACCTTCCAAAAAAATGTCATTTCTCAGCAGCAGGTGTGACTAAACCTGGTGACAATAGCTTTACACATTTCAGAGGAACCAAACTAATAAACATCTCTCCATCACTCATGAACCTACCTCCACTGCACCCAGCATGACCTCACCAGCTCCTGCTTCAGAAATAAATTCTCTACAAGTAAGACTGGAAGAAAGGCAGCCCTTACCACAGCCTCCTTCGCGGTCCCACTGTGGGTCTGACAGGCAGATAGGAGGAAGTGGGCCTGGGACCCACCTCTCATTCCCCACAGCACTGGAAGAAAGCTGCCCTCCAAGCCTTAGGCGGAAAGGGCAACCCTCTGATACGAAAGAGGGCTGTGAACAAATAGATGCTAATAAAGATGCACAACCTGCAGTACTTCCTAATTTCAATCCCTGAGGACGCAGATCCCTCAGCTCCTGTACAACCAGCTGTATTCAAGCTCTCTTAACAGAAATAACACCCAGTCAGCCAGCAGATTCAACCCAAACCAAAAAAGCCTGCTCAGCCACTTAGAGAGGATATAAATACTTCAGTACAAACATATAGATGGATGGGAAATGAAGAGTTGGAATGAAGAGCTCTGTAACTAACTTGTGATCTGATTAGCTGATGGGCTTTGCTCTAATTGGGTCTTATGAGAAGCTTCACTGATAACCCATACCAATCAATTTTAGTTAAAAGCAATCCTGTCTATGCCATATTTCACAAAATCTGGACTTTCCTAGTACAGGTCTCTTAGAGTGGGAGAGAGAGAAAGAGGTAATGACAGGGAGAAAGACAGAGCAGAAGCAGGCAGACAGACAGAAAGAGACAGAGATAGAGAAAGAAATTTGGTTAGACGTGTTAGCAAGGCAGCTTGCCAAATTAAACACAGAATTAGCTACTTAGGAATTCATGCATTTAAAAGTTAAATATAAACAAAAATCAAAACAAAACAAAACTTGATTAAAACTAATTCCAGAGGGAAGTCTTGGTATTAGCTTTTAGGACTGAAAATTAAGAGGACCTGAGAGTATAACTGTCCATGATATGGTTTGGTAAAAAAAAAAAGCTGTGATGAATAAATTCTCATTGATATCTGTGGATCCATTTTTTAGCGCTGTTGAAATAAAGCCACTAACTGGCTGGCTTAAACAACATAAACGTATTGTCTCAAAGTTCTGAAGGCTAGAAGTCCAAGATCAAAGTGTCAGCAGAGCTGGTTCTTTCTGAGGGCCATGAGGGACAATCTGTTGCATTCCTGTCTCCCATCTTCTGGTGGTTTGCTAGCAATCTTTGGTGTTCCTTGGTTTCTGTGGCATCACCCCACTCTCTGCCTCCATCTTCACATGTATTCTCCCCATGTGCCTGTCTGTCTCTGTGTCCAAATATCCCTTTCTTACAAGGACACCAATCATATTGGATTAGAACCCACCTCAATGACCTCATCTTAACTTGATCATCGTCAATGACCCTATTTCCAAGTAAGTTCACATTCACAGGTACTGGGGGTTAGGACTTTGGCATCTTCTTGGTGGACACAATTCAACCCATCATAAGCTGAAGGCCTCCATTTTTAGTTTTCAACACAAACAACTTCTTCAAGTGAGTAGAACTTTAGTTTAGCTTAGTTTCATTTAGATACACTTAGCTCCTACAGAACTCATTTAATTTTGCACCTTAAACAAAATTTTGTGAGGAATTTTTTTTTTTTTTTCAGAGCAGAACTTCCAATCTGTAGGTCAATTTAGAAACTTGACAAACTTTCTCAGGTACCATCTGTATTAGTTTCCTACAGTTGCTGTAACAAATTACCACAGACTTGGTGGCTTAAAACAACATAAGTGTACTCTCTTACAGTTCTGAAGATCAGAACTGAAATGGGTTTCACTGGGCTGAAACCAGGGTACTGACAGGGCTGTGTTCCCTCTAGAGGCTCTAGGGGAGGATCCATTTCCTTTCCTTTTAAAGTTCTATTGGCCGCCTGTATTCCATGCCTTATGACCCCTTCCTCCATCTTCAAAGTGCAGCACTCCAATCTCTGCTTTCATCATCACATTGCCTTATTCTCTTCTGTGGTAAGTAATTATATATCCACTTCTGCCTTCCTTTGATAAGGATACTTGGGATTACATTTAGGGCACACCCATATAATCCAGGACAGTCTTCCCATCTCAAAATCCTTAATCACATTTGTAAAGTCCCTTTTACCATATACAATAACATTCACAGGTTCCAGAGATTAGGACCTGGAATATCTATGGGGGATGTTCAGCCTACCATACCACCCATCCTAGATCAACTCAAATGACAGTCCACCCCATTTTCACAAAGGAAAACCTTAAAAGAGCATTAGATGTGGAGAAAAGGGAACCCTTCTACACTGTTGGTGGGAATGTAAATAGTACAGCCACTATGGAGAACAGTATGGAGGTGCCTTAAAAAACTAAAAATAGAGCTACCATATGATCCAGCAATCCCACTCCTGGGCATATACCCAGAGAAAACCATAATTCAAAAAGACACATGAGGACAATGTTCATTGCAGCAATATTTACAATAGCCAGGACGTGGAAGCAACCTAAACATCCATCGACAGAGGAATGGATAAAGAAGATGTGGTACGTATAGACAATGGCATATTACTCAGCTGTGAAAAAGAACGAAATAATGCCATTTGCAGCAATATGGATAGACCTCTAGATTATCATATTGAGTGAAGAAAGTCAGACAGAGAAGGACAAATATCGTATGATATCGCTTACATGTGAAATCTGAAACAATGGTACAAATGAACTTATCTACAAAACAGAAATAGAGTCACAGATGTAGAAAACAATCTTATGGTTGCTAGCGGGGAAAGGGAGGGAGGGATAATTCGGAGATTGGGATTGACATATACACCCTACTATATATAAAATAGATAACTAGTAAGGACCTACTGTATAGCACAGGGAACTCTACTCAATACTCTGTAATGACCTACATGGGAGAAGAATCTAAAAAAAAGTTGATATATGTATATGTATAACTGATTCACTTTGCTGTACAACAGAAAGTAACACAACATTGTAAATCAACTATCCTCCAATAAAAATTTTTTAAAACGAGCATTAGTTTGCTAGATGTTTCCTCAAACTTCCAGTTTTCTTTTCAGGTATAAGTTCCTCTTTCAACATCTTATCAAAGAAAAGTCTGATTTCAAATATAATAATGCCCCATTGATCAGTGCATGGATAGATCTGAACTGTAAGAATATTTGCAACTATTATTAACCTTCAATTCTGCAAACACACAATAATTTCTTATGCATTACCATATTTACAAAATCTGTGCTGTATGTTTTCTGCACTGCATCGGCAGGCGAACGCGCAACCACTGCGCCACCAGGGAAGCCCCACAATAATTTCTTATGCATTACCATATTTACAAAATCTGTGCTGTATATTTTCTGCAGGATACTGGGAATGAATGCAGCAAAATCCTCTTGGCAAATCAAATCATTTCAAGTTTTATAAATTAGAGATGTTTAGCACCTCTTCTTTTAAATTTACTCCTTAATAATTTTAGACCACTCTTACATGAACTCAGAGCATGTTCCTTTCAAAGTGAATAAAAGAATAAATTTGCCACTGTAGAAGATTACTGTTCAGAAAACATTCTCTCTTACTCTCCTCATCCCAACCTCTATGGAGAAATTCTACTTTGCACCCACTGATGTTGAACTTAACATGTGGTCTTTTTTCAATGTGGATAAACTGGAAGTGACAGTGTATCACTTCTGAGCTTAAGCTTTTAAATGCTTGTTGTTGCAAGCTACTGAGTACATGGTTACACAGCATTTTATAGCAATAGTTGATAAACATGGTCACTAATTATTTTTAATCATTATAAACCAAGAGTAGCTCCAAAAAGCAATTGACCTTGATATTTGATTTTTAATTAATGTATGGATAAGACATATAACAGCAAAAACATTCACTTTAATGTCAATCAGCATATTATTTCATAAATTAATGTTTATAATTTTCATTAATGAGTTATTCTTAAATTAAGCTATTAGGAAAACAGCAGGATGTGAAGTTATACATATAATACAATCTCAACTGTGTAAAAAATTCATAGAAAAAATAATAGTGAATTACTTATGGTAAAGTTTGTTTATTACCTGAGTACTTTGTTGTTTACTAAATATGATCCACCCGATAGAATTTAGCTATTTACTACACATTATCCTATATTTACTACATGTTATCCTATATTATGTTTATGATATATCTAAAATACATAATAACAATATTTGTTCTTGAGGAAAAGAACCCAGATGTTCATTTAGGAAATTGAACCATGGATCAAATTTTAAGTTATGATAAGGGGAGAAGAGAGGTATGTGCCCATGATGAATATTAATTATGAATGGATAGATAAGGTTAAGTTTTTAATTTCTTTCTCTCCAATATGCTAGCTAGCTGGGAATACTGTGTTTTCATTTTTAAAAATCAAGTGTTTTATTTTTTCCTTCTCAGCTGAAAGCTGATGATACATAATAAACGTTCAAGTAATAGAAATAAGAGCTCCAAGATATTATCTTCAAAAATTGTGCTATGATTTGGCTTTTATTTTTAAATAACTGATTTTTTAACATTTATTATAATACACCTACAAAGGTAAAAGAGCTGATTTTTCAATCATGATTAATTATATGAGTTTTCCCTTTTCTCACCTAGAAGCACATACTTAGAAAACTCCCACTTACTTTTACAGAGAAGATCAAGGCTGTGAAGTTGTAATACCATATATTTCTCAAATTCAGAAAAGGAAGGGTCTATGTTTTCTGAATATCCTGGAGTAGGGGGCCTTTAAGGGTGAAAGCAAATGAATTACATCAAGCCATAGCTTTCCAAAACTATCTTGCAAAATAATAACTTTCATTTATTAGGGCATATATGCATTCATTTAGCAAGTATTGAGTTGTACCACACATTGTTTTAAACAGGGAAGACCAGAGGTAAACAAGAAATTAGGGTCCCTGCCCTTATAAAGCTTAAATTTTTTAGTGAATTAAAAGCTAGTTGCCTTTTTGAAGGATGAGAAGGAGAGAGAAATTCTGATTCTAATGTCGTTGAGGTCTTTTGTCCCATTTCAAAGAGAAACAAACAAACAAAAAAACCTATGAGCTAAAAGCATTGGAAACCACCTAAAAGAAAAACTTCTCTAAGTATGGGCAATCATTTACTTTAAATAAAAATTTTCTGAAATTTTATTAAAACTGTAGATGTCTAAGCTCCACCCAGGTCAATTAAATTAGAATTTCAGGGGAGTAGAGACCAGGAATTTTCATTCTTAACATAAATTCACCTAAATTCATAAAGGCAGAGAAAGTTAAGCAAATTGAAAAGGCAGAGGAACTGCTCTCAATGGAAAGACCAAGGGAACACCACTGAAGAAACAAATAATGAAACAGAAATAAAATTTACCAGATAAAGAATTCAAAATATTATTAATAAAAATGTTAACTGATCCCAAACCCCCTGACTACCCCCCTTCCCTTCATCCTTCTCCCCCGGTAACCATAAGTTTGTTCTCTAAGTCTGTGAGTCTGTTTCTGTTTTATAAATAAGGTCATTGGTATCATTTCTTTTTCTATTCCACATATAAGGGATATAATATGATATTTCTCTTTCTCTGTCTGACTTACTTCACTCAGTATGACAATCTGATACAGAAAAACGCATATGTGATCTGGAAGATAGAATAATGGAAATCACCCAATCAGAACAGCAAAAAGAAAAACAAACGTTAAAAAACTGAAAACCATTTAAGAGATCGTTGCAGTAACTTTAAGTGTACCAATATTCGCATTATAGAGGCCCCAGAAGGAGAAGAGAGAGGAAGGGATCAAAAATATATTTGAGGAAATTAGGGACGAAAAATTCCAAAACCTGAAGAAGGAAACAGGTATACAGGTACAGGAAATACAAAGGGTCCAAAACCAGATGAACCCAAAGAGACCCACACCAAGACATATCATAATTGAAATGGCAAGTTAAAGAGAATTCTAAAGGCAGCAAGGGAAAAAAGGTCATATACAAGAAAATCCCCATAAGGCTATCAGCTGATTTCTCTGCAGAAACTTTGCAGGCCAGAAGGGAGAGGCAGGATATATTCCAAGTGCTGAAAGGGAAAAACCTGTAACCTAGGATACTCTGATATAAATTAGCAATATTTTTTGGATCTATTTTCTAAGGGGAAAAAAAATAAAAGCAAAAGTAAACAAATGGGACTTAATTAAACTTAAAAGCTTTTGCACAGGACTTCCCTGGTGGTGCAGTGCTTAAGAATTCGCCTGCCAGTGCAGGGGACAGGGGTTCGATCCCTGGTCCAGGAAGATCCCACATGCTGTGGAGCAACAAAGCCCATGCGCCACAACTACTGAGCCTGCGCTCTAGAGCCCATGAGCCACAACTACTGAAGCCCATGTGCCTAGAGCCCATGGTCTGCAACAAGATAAGTCACTGCAATGAGAAGCCCAAGCACCGCAACAAAGGGTAGCCCCCACTCACCACAACTAGAGAAAGCCCATGCACAGTAACGAAGACCCAATGCAGTCATAAATAAATAAATAATTTTTTTAAAAAAAGCTTTTGCACAGCAAAGGAAACCAATGACAAACTGAAAAGACAACCTACTGAATGGGAGAAACTATTTGCAAATGATATGACTGACAAGGGGTTAATACCCCAAAATACATAAAGAGCTCAATATCAAAAAAACAAACAACCTAAGCAAAAAATGGGCAGAAGACCTGACTAGACATATTTCCAAAGAATACATACAGATGACTAACTGGCACATGAAAAGATGCTCAACATTTTTAATTATTAGAGAAATACAAATCAAAACAAGATGTCACCTCACACCTGTCAGAATGGCTGTCATCAAAATGACCACAAATAACAAATGTTGGCAAGGATGTGGAGAAAAGGGAGCCCTTGCACACTGTTGGTGGGAATGTAAGTTGGTGCAGTCACTATGGAAAACAGTATGAAGGTTGCTCAAAAAACTGAAAATAGAATTATCGTATGATCCAGCAATTTCACTATTTCACTCCTGGATACATATCCAGAAAAAACAGAACACTAATTCAAAAAGATACATGCACCCCAATGTTCATAACAGCACTATTTACAATAGCCAAGATATGGAAGCAACTTAAATGTCCATCAACAGATGAATGAATAAAGAAGTTTTATATATATACATAGTTATATATATAATAATAAGTTATATGTATATAATTATATATATATATAATGGAAAATTACTCAGCCAAAAAAATAATGAAGTTCTGCCATTTGCAGCAATGTGGATGGACCTAGAGAATATTACGCTTAGTGAAATAAATCAGACTGAGAAAGACAAATACTATATGATATCACTTATATGTGGCATATAAAAAATAAACAAATGAATGTATATAGCAAAACAGAAGCAGACTCACAGATATAGAAAACAAACTAGTGGTTACCAGTGGGGAAAGGGAAAGGGGGAGGAGAAAGATAGGGGTATGAGATTAAGAGATACAAACTACTAGTATAAAATAAATAAGCAGCAGGATATACTGTACAGCACAGGGAATTATAGCCATTATTTTTAATAACTTTTAATGGAGTATAATCTCTAAAAATACTGATTCACTATATTGTACACCTGAAACTAATATAATATTGTAAATCAACTATACGTCAATAAAAATTGTTTTAAATAACAAAAAGAAAAGGACCAGGGGTGAAAGAGCAGCCCTCACCTAGGACACGTCCATCTTGAAGCAGAGGGAAAGAGAGGATGATGGGCCATTCTAGGCTCTTGAAGTTCTGGTTCAGATGTGACACATATCAACTGCACTCACATTTCACTACCCAAAGCAAATCAAATGTACAAACCTATTGACAGAGGGGTGAAGTAGCATCTACTTGCAGGAAATATAATCTAAAGGGGGCCCCACAGAGAGGGGAATGGGAATACTTGGCTGAATAGCAGTAATATACTACATTAGACTTCTAATTATCTAATTTATGTTTTATTTCTTTGTTTTGTTATGCAATATCCACTATTTTTGCTGAAATTTTAGTTTAATCTTTTTTTAATCTATGGGATTTTTTTTCTTGTCATGAGATTTTTTTATGGTACTCTGATCTTTAAAACTTTCTAATAATACCACTTTTTAAAAATTTCTATTTTCTCGTGTCACTTTTGGTTGTTTAGATTATTCATCGCACAAACTTTTAGTTGATGTAACCTACTGGTAGCTAAAATAGACTCATTCAGAAAAGATTTATGTCATGGTTTGATTTAATTCATTCTATGACCCATTTTCGTTACTACCTTAGTGGGCTTTTCTTCCCACTCATCCCCTGCAAAAATCCCTCTACTGTTATATACTCACTTTATTGTTGAATTTCTTACACAGTTTTAGTGTGTTAAGTGTCACTCTTTTTGTTTTATTGACTATATAGGATTTTTCCCTGTTACATTAATAGAGTCATTTCAGCAGGACAATGGAAGTAGGAGGGGGACAAAAGTGTGAGCTGTGGTCACAGTATTGACCATCATCTTAGAGAATCAATGAAATAAACATTCAATCCAAGAAGCAAAAATTCTCTTTAAAAGCCCTCAAAGTGAAACAAAGAGAAAAGGAGAAAAACATTACAACTGGTATATAAAACTGTTTGTTTTTTCTTTGACAAGACCAACAAAATGTGTAAAGTCAAGCAATAGTGATCAAGGAAAAATGAAAGGAAACAGAAATGCACACTTTGTGGAATCATAAAATAGGTATATTCTCAGATATAGAAAACAATTTAATTCTGTGCTTTTAAAAATATTTCATATTTTAAAGCATAAAGATGGAAAGCATTTTAATTTGTTTTACTGGACTAAAATAACCCTGATAATAAAATTTGTCAAATAGAGCACTAAGAAATAATCTACCAACCAATCTTTCCACTAAATATAGAGACATAAAAATATTAAAATTATAGGCTTGGGAATTAAATACATCTTACATTTAAATACAAGTATTTAAATACTTGTATTTTAAAGAAATATTTTGTGACTTGGATACTTAACTATTCTAAATCCTTTCTCTAAAGTAGGATTATAATACCTACCTTAAGAACAACTGCCAGGGTTGCACATTTTAAATTTCTTACAATTTTATTTGTCAACTGTAACTCAATAAACCTGAAAAATTACTTTTTTAAAAAAACAATAACTGCGAGGATTAAAAATTGAGGTAAATAAGTTCTAACATACTGTAGGCATTCAGCTTATGGCTTATAATGTTTCTAATGGATGATGATGATGATGGCGGTGGTGGTGATGGTGGTGGTGGCGGTGGAATTGCTGCAACATCAAAAACAAAATTTCAGGAAACTGAATCTTGGAGTGCATTATAAAATAAATTCAAAGAAGTCATACACTGTTCATTCTGGAAATGCCACAAGAGTTCAACATTACAAATATATTTATTTAATTCACCATGTTATAGGTAAAAGGAGAAAAAAATGTATGAACATTTCAAAAAATGTTGGAAGCATTTGATAAATTTCAACGTTCTCTTTGAATTCAAAACAAACTAGGAGGAGACCTTCAAGATGGCAGAAGAGTAAGATATGGAGATCACCTTCCTCCACACAAATACATCAGATACACATATACATGTGGAACAATGCCTACAGAACACCTACTTAACTCTGGCAGAAGACCTCAGACTTCCCAAAAGGCAAGAAACTCCCCACATACCTGGCCGTGTGGCTGACAGGGTTGTGGTGCTGTGGCTGGGTGTCAGAAGTGTGCCCCTGAGGTGGGAGAGCCAAGCTCAGGACATTGATCCACCGGAGAGCTCCCAGTTCCACATGATATTAAATGGCGAAAGCTCTCCCAGAGATCTCCATCTCAATGACCCAGCTCCACTCAACGTCCAGTGAGCTATACTGCTGGACACATTATGCCAAATAACTAGCAAGACAGAAACACAACCCCACCCATTAGCAGAGAGGCTGCCTCAAATCATAATAGATCACAGACATCACAAAACACACCACCGGAAGCAGTCCTGCCCACCAGAAAGACAAGATCGAGCCTCATCCACCAGAACACAGGACACAGAACACTAGTCCCCTCCACCAGGACGCCTACACAATCCACTGAACCAACCTTAGCCACTGAGGGCAGACACCAAAAACAACAGGAACTATGAACCTAAAGCCTGCGAAAAGGAGACTGCAAACACAGGAAGTTAAGCAAAATGAGAAGACAGAGAAACACGCAACAGATGAAGGAGCAAGGTTAAAACCCACCAGACTAAACAAATGAAGAGGAAATAGGCAGCCTACCTGAAAAAGAATACAGAGTAATGATAGTAAAGATGAGCCAAAATCTTGGAAATAGAATGGAGAAAATGTAAGAAACGTTTAACAAGGACCTACAAGAACCAAAGAGCAAACAAACAATGATGAACAACACAATAAATGAAATTAAAAATTCTCTAGAAGGAATCAATAGTAGAATAACTGAGGCAGAAGAACGGATAAGTGACCTGGAAAATGAAATAGTGGAAATAACTAAGGCAGAGCAAAATAAAGAAAAAAGAATGAAAAGAATTGAGCACAGTGTTAGACACCTCTGGAACAACATTAAACACACCAATATTCAAATTATAGGGCTCCCAGAAGAAGAAGAGAAAAGAAGGGACGGAGAAAATATGTGAAGAGACTATAGTTGAAAACTTCCCTAATACGGGAAAGGAAATAGTCAATTAAGTTCAGGAAGTGCAGAGAGTAACACACAGGATAACTCCAAGGAGAAACACGCAAAGATACATATTAATCAAAATATCAAAAATTAAATACAAAGAAAAAATATTAAAAGCAGCAAGGGAAAAGCAACAAATAACACACAAGGGAATCCTCATAAGATTAACAGCTGATCTTTCAGCAGAAACTCTGCAAGCCAGAAGGGACTGGTAGGACATATTTAAAGTGATGAAAGGGAAATACCTACCACTAGGATTACTCTAACCAGCAAGGATCTCATTCAGATTCAATGGAGAAATTAAAACCTTTACAGACAAGCAAAAGCTAACAGAAATCAGTACCACCAAGCCAGCTTTACAACAAATGCAAAAGGAAATTCTCTAGGCAGGAAACACAAGAGAAGGAAAAGACCTACAACAACAAACCCAAAACAATTAAGAAAACTGGTAATAGGAACATACATATCGAAAATTACCTTAAATGTAAATGGATTAAAATCTCCCACCAAAAGATACAGACTGGCTGAATAGATACAAAAACAAGACCCGTATATATGCTGTCTACAAGACACTCACTTCAGACCTAGGGAAACATACAGACTGAAAGTGAGGGGGTGGAAATAGATATTCCATGTAAATGGAAATCAAAAGAAAGCTGGAGTAGCAATTCTCAATTCAAACAAAATAGACATCAAAATAAAGACTATTAAAAGAGACAAGGAAGGCCACGACATAATGATCAAGGGATCAATCCAAGAGGAAGATATAACAATTGTAAATATTTAGGCACCCAACATAGGAGCACCTCAATACATAAGGCAAATGCTAATACCCATAAACAGGAAGACAACAGTAACACAATCATAGTAGGGGACTTTAACACCCCACTTTCACCAATGGACAGATCATCCAAAATGAAAATAAATAAGGAAACACAGGCTT
>NC_041233.1:33863714-33866172 GCF_002837175.3 Physeter macrocephalus | reverse complement strand
GGAACCGGGTTCGCGCCCCGGTCTGGGAGGATCCCACATGCCGTGGAGCGGCTGGGCCCGTGAGCCATGGCCGCTGAGCCTGCACGTCTGGAGCCTGTGCTCCGCAACGGGAGAGGCCGCAACAGAGGGAGGCCCGCATACCACAAAAAAAAAAAAAAAAAAACCAAGATGGACATAACTGATATTTATAGGACATACCATCCAAAAACAACAGAATACACTTTCTTCACAAGTACTCATGGAACATTCTCCAGGATAGATCATAACTTGGGCCACAAATCAAGCCCTGCTAAATTTAAGAAAACTGAAATCATATCAGGTATCTTTTCTGACCACAATGCTATGAGACTAGATATGAATTACAGGGAAAAATCTGTAAAAAATACAAACACATGGAGGCTAAACAATACATTACTTAATAACCAAGAGATCCCTGAAGAAATCAAAGAGGAAATCAAAAAATACCTAGAAACAAATGACAATGAAAACACGATGACCCAAAACCTATGGGATATAGTAAAAGCAGTTCTAAGAGGGAAGTTTATAGCAAAACAATCCTACCTCAAGAAACAAGAAAAATCTCAAAAAAACAACCTAACCTTACACCTAAAGCAATTAGACAAAGAAGAACTAAAAAACCCCAAAGTTAGCAGAAGGAAAGAAATCATAAACATCAGATCAGAAATAAATAAAAAAGAAATGAGGGAAACGATAACACAGATCAATAAAAGTAAAAGCTGGTTCTTTAAGAAGATAAACAAAATTGATAAACCATTAGCCAGACTCATCAGAAAAAAAGGGAGAAGACTCAAATCAATAGAATTAGAAATGAAAAAGGAGAAGTAACAACTGACACTGCAGAAATACAAAGGATCATGAGAGATAAACACAAGCAACTATATGCCAATAAAATGGACAACCTGGAAGAAATGGACAAATTCTTACAAAAGCACAACCTTCTGAGACTGAACCAGCAAAAAATACAAAATATAAACAGACCAGTCACAAGCACTGAAATTGAAACTATGATTAAAAATCTTCCAACAAACAAAAGCCCAGGACCCGATGGCTTATCCTGTATATGTCTGTTAGATCACTTGGTCTATAGTGTTGTTCAAGTCCTCTGTGTCTTTATTGATTTTTCTATCTTGTTGGTCTATCCATTATTGAAATTGGGATATTGAAGTATTCTACTATTATGATGTTGCTGTTTATTTCTTCATTCAAAACTGTCAGTGTTTGCTTAATATATTTGGGAGTTCTGATATTAGATACATATATATTTATAATTTTCATATACCCCTGCATAACCAATACAGTATTGAAGGAGAAGAACAAAGTTGGAGGGCTGAGACTAACTGACTCCAAGACTTACTATAAAGATACAGTAATCAAGATGGTGTAGACAAATAAATCAAAGATACAAATAGAGAGCCCAGGAACAGACCCATGTAAATGTAGACAACTGATCCCTGACAAAGGAACAAAGGCAATACGATGGAGCAAAAATAGTCTCTGAAACAAATGTTGCTGGAACAACTGGACATCCACGTGCCGAAAAATGAATCTAGAATCAGACTTCATGTGCTTCATAAAAATTAACACAAACTGGTTAATAGGCCTAAATGTAAAATGCAAAGCTATAAAACTCCTAGAAAATAACATAGGAGGAAACCTAAATGACCTTGAGTATGGCGAAGACATTTCAGATACAACACCACAGTCATGATCCGTGAAAAAAATTGATGAGCTTGACTTTATTAAAATTAAAAATTTCTGCTCTCCAAAAGGCAATGTCAAGAGCTAGAGAAGATAAGCCACAGACTGGGAGAAAAAAATTGCAGAAGATACACTACCTAAAATATACAAAGAACATTTAAAACTCAACAAGAAGAAAGCAAACAACCCAATTAAAAATGGGCCAGTCTTCATTTTTTACAGAACTAGAACAAAAAATTTCACAATTTGTATGGAAGCACAAAAGACCCCGAATAGCCAAAGCAATCTTGAGAACGAAAAATGGAGCTGGAGGAATCAGGCTCCCTGACTTCAGACTATACTACAAAGCTACAGTAATCAAGACAGTATGGTACTGAAACAAAAACAGAAATATAGATCAATGGAACAGGATAGAAAGCCCAGAGATAAACCCACGCACATATGGTCACCTTATTTTTGATAAAGGAGGCAAAAATATACAATGGAGAAGAAACAGCCTCTTCAATAAGTGGGGCTGGGAAAACTGGACAGCTACATGTCAAAGAATGAAATTAGAAGCCTCCCTAACACCATACACAAAAATAAACTCAAAATGGATTAAAGACCTAAATGAAAGGCCAGACACTATAAAACTCTTAGCAGAAAACATAGGCAGAACACTCCATGACATAAATCACAGTAAGATCCTTTTTGACCCACCTCCTAGAGAAATGGAAATAAAAACAAAAATAAACAAATG
>NC_041233.1:33834769-33863444 GCF_002837175.3 Physeter macrocephalus | reverse complement strand
CAGCAATCCCACTACTGGGCATATACCCTGAGAAAACCATAATTCAAAAAGAGTCATGTACCACAATGTTCATTGCAGCTCTATTTACAATAGCCAGGACATGGAAGCAACCTAAGTGTCCATCGATAGATGAATGGATAAAGAAGATATGGCACATATATACAATGGAATATTACTCAGCCATAAAAAGAAATGAAATTGAGTTATTTGTGTTGAGGTGGATGGACCTAGAGTCTGTCATACAGAGCGAAGTACGTCAGAAAGAGAAAAATAAATACCGTATGCCAACACATATATATGGAATCTAAAAAAAAAAATAGTTCTGAAGAACCTAGGGGTAGGACAGGAATAAAGACACAGACATAGAGAATGGACTTGAGGACATGGGGAGGGGGAAGGGTAAGCTGGAACGAAGTGAGAGAGTGGCATGGACTTTATATACTACAACATGTAAAATAGCTAGTGGAAGCAGCCGCATAGCACAGGGAAATCAGCTCAGAGCTTTTTGTCCGCCTAGAGGGGAGGGATAGGGAGGGTGGGAGGGAGACGCAACAGGGAGTTGATATGGGGATATATGTGTATGTATAGCTGATTCACTTTGTTTTAAAGAAGAAACTAACACACCATTGTAAATCAGTTATACTCCAATAAATACGTTTCGAAAAAAACTAGGAAAATTTAAAATAGATAGCTATTTATTTAGTATGATTTAAAGTTAGCTATCTGAAATCATTAGAAAGAAATGTTCATATCTTGAAACATTCCCATTATAGTCGGGAAAGAAAGAGAAAACCTAGCATCACTGTAATTATTTTGTATTTTTCTAAAACTTCTAGTAAATGCCACAAAGAAAAAAAATGTAACAATAAAATGGAAGGGTCAAAATCATCATGGTTTTCAAATAATAAGACTGCTTACCTAGAAGAATCTAAAAATATCAGATTGAGATTATTAGAATGGATGAGGATATTAAGGACATATTTGCACAAATTCACAAAAATATATGTTCAAGAGACTCACTGTATGATTCAGCAAGTAGCAAAATCATCTATCCAATCTAAAAGCCTGTTAATAAAGGACTAGCTAAATAAAATTCTGTCATACCATGGAATACCAGCTTGCCTTAAATGTAATGGTGCAGAGCTAATTTTGTCAAAAAACATACTTGCTTTTTTAGAAATTTCAGATGATTTTGCAATAAGCATGTATACATTACTTTAAAATCAGAAAACTAGAACTTAGCTACTTATTTATACCAACAAATTTTGGCAATAACATAGGAAAGCATACCTTCTCATTAAAGGGTAAATTTGTTAAATTATTCTCAGGGCAAGATCATCTGTATTTATTAAAAATCTTTAAAATGTCCACACTCAAAAGGATACTTGCACCTCTAAGAAATGCCTTAAGGAAACAATAAGGGATGTTAAAAAATATGCACATCAGGGATATTCAATATTTATTCAGTATAAGTTGGAAATACTGGGAGTAACTCAAGTGCATTGAGCTCTTACACTAGGACGGTCTGTGCTAGGCTCTTCTATGTGCAGCTGGGTAGTGTTATTACCCTGGTGAGTGTGAGAGCTGGACTGTTTCGGTATAATCCTATTTCCTTTCCATGCAAAAGCCTGTCCTTTATGTCACCACCAGCCCTCTAGGAATCCATGGACTGAGAGATCATGAGTGTTCTGGGCTGCTGAGCAGATTGTTGTTCATACCTGATGGATAACATGGGGTGGTGCTGAGCAGTCTCGGGACCACGGAATCACTACCAGAACGGCCTTGGGTGCTTTGCTGCGCATCACCTATTGCTTATCCCCACCGCACAGCAATACAGAGGAGAGATGGTCCCCGAGGCAATTCCTCAAAAGTGACTGGTGCCGGAGATGCAAGGGAGACTCAGATGGCCCCTCCCTTCCTTTTCCTTTTTAGCCCATGTTATAATTTACTCAGTTTGGAGGCAGAAGCAATTACTTTACAAGTATATATACAGATCTGTCTTTCTTCTACTCAGACCTGGAATACTAAACTTCATCAAGTATTTGCAGCCTTTGTTTTCTGGTTCCAAAGTGAGTGAGGTGTGTCAATCATTCTAAGGTAGGAAGGGCCAATGAGAATGAATAGGAAGACAGTCAATGAAGGCACAAGGCAGGATGGAGAGTAAACATATGATGTATGACCTGAAATGTTACCCCTCTGCACAACCATTATTTTATTTAATCTTCACAAGAAACTTTCCATACATAGTAGTATAGAAGAAGTATATAGTCTTATATACTACGGTAGTATACACAGTAGTATACAGTCTTTTAAGTCTACCTATAAACATTATATAGACAATATAGAAACATTTCCATTTTATAGACCAGGAAAATAAACATAACCAAGTTAAGACCCATGTCTAAAGTCACAGTCTGTAAGTAACAGAACCAGGATTTCAAACTCAAGTTGTCCAATCTCAAAGCCCATGAATTTAACTCCTAACCCATACTGAAAGAGCATAAAGGTCAAAAAATAAGTCATTGAAAATATAGTTAATGAACAAAAATTTTTAATTATTAAATCTTATCTAGACATTTCAGATAACTGCTTACTTAGAAGATAACTGCATGGGGATATGTCACAATAGATAAAATTAAAAATTTGATCAATTTTTTAAAAATACATTACACATGCACCGAAAAAATACTGGAAACACTGTAAAAGGTTGGGATTTGTTACACTGGTGGGATTGTAGGTGATTTTTATTTTCTTTTCTCTATATTTAAAAATTTCTATTATACACATTACTACCTGTACAACTAGAAAACAATGTTCAAAGAACTGCCCACATGGGCTTCTGTGCAAGTTACTAGAAAAATGTCAGTATAAAGCAAATTAAAGAATTGGACCTTTTACTTTGGAGCGTGCATTTTCAAATGGTAAATAAATGAGCTGCAGGAAGAATCTTAGAATTACTGTAAGTGAGATTTTAAAGGCACGTTAGAGATCATTGCATCAACCTCTTCATTTTGCAGATGAGAAAACTGACAGAAGAATAGGAGAAGAAAGTCAGCATCCTTGACGCAATAAGTCATTACCCTCTTAACAAAATTGAGAATGGACATTAACTCCTTAAAAGGTTTTTGATCTCTTGCCCTTCAGATCAATCAAAATCAAAATTAACAATGGGATATTTAGCCTCTGCCCTGAGTGCAGAATTTAGCTAGCATAGAAGAAATGAGTGTTCTGCAGCATTCATTTTCTCTTTAAAAGCTACAGAGATTTAAAAAAACAACAACAACAAAAAAACCCAAATGCTGTCCCTTCCCCTCCACCAAAGCAAGTGTTGCTCTTGCTTCCATTAGCTAAGAAGAAAAAGACTCCTTGGAGGACATTCTGTTACTTTTGCATGCATGCACATGCCTGTGTGCGTGCGTGCGTGTGTGTTTGTGTGTGTGTGTTATTTCTGATTGTGAAAGCATTAGACATCCATTGTAGAAAATGTTGAAAATGCTGAAAATGATATAGAAAACCTTATGCATATATTATATTGTCACTCCAAAACAATGATGGTTAACATATAGTTCTAGATTTCTCCCTTCTCTCTTTCTCCTTTTCTCTTCTCTTTCGATAGCTTTTTAAATCCATCTTTGTTAGTCCACTGAAAAAGAATCCATTCCCTAACACATCTGCCCAGCCCTGACCTCTCTGACTATCTCCCAGCACACTCAGGCAAGAGCTTATGGGGGCTGACGTGGTTTCAACTGTTGTTCAAAGACATTCCCTCCCTGGCCCGGACCACAACCTCCATGGGAGTAGAAACTTCCAGCTCCTTGATATCCAGCTCGCCAGGTGATTTGCTTTCACCAAGGAGATTCTGAATGATGCAAACAGCACACAAATCGGGGGAAGAGAGAAGATGGCGGAAGAGTAAGACGCGGAGATCACCTTCCTCCTCACAGATACATCAGAAATACATCTACAGGTGGAACTGCTCCTATGAATGATACAAACAAAAGCTTGAAATGTATGTGCGTGGGGAGGTTTGTCCTCTCCCACTTTTGCCATTTCTCTGAGGAAAGCTTCCCTCTGGTGACTGCTGCTCCTTCTGCCAGGGGCCCAGAGCGGAGCAGAGATGATTCAGGGACCCTGTACACCTGAGGCAAGAAGCAAAGTCAGCCCAGCGGGCCCGCACCTGAGTGAAGGAATAAATGATTGTTGCTCTAAGCCACGGTGCATTGGCATTCAGAGACCACACAGAGAAAGGTACCTCAAGGCAGAGTCCCCACTGCAGATGCTAAACAGTGTCCCCACTGATGGGCCTCTTCATGTCAAGGAGATTTTCCTTTGTTAAAGTTTCTCTGACTTATTTTGATTTTTTTCCGCCAGTCATATTCTTCTATTTTCCCTGCGGCACTATGGTGGTCCAATGAACGTTTTTAACCTGACTTTCCTCAGGTCATTGATCCCTTCTACTGAGACAGTTTATAAGGCATAGTCATCTTTTTACTGTTTTGATTTATTACTATCTCATTGTGTCCATTTGAAGAAGTGAACCTGAACTCCAACAGACAAGAATCAAGTGAAGGAAAAATAGTGACAGAGTCTGTGAGACCTGAAGTTAAAAGGAGTCCCATGAATGTACATAGTAAAGAGGAAAGCAGGCTGAACCCCTAGTGCCTGTGGGAAGGGAGAGAAACTCAGATGCACGTAGACTGAGCAGTGGGCGTACGATCAGAGGGTCCAGGCTCTGGCAGACCCCAGCCTCCATGAGACCCTGTGTGGACATCTGGTATTTGTTTTTTTAACTTGGCAGACTGGCTACCCCTTTCTTTTGGTTGATGCATTCCAATCCCTTTTAGGAAAGTATTTCCTTTCACTACTGCATGTAATCTTGGAAGGACTGAATCAATGAAGTCTAGCCTCCTCTGGCCGTGTTGAGCACGTGACCCATACTTGGACATTTGGACCTTCCCACTTAAGATTTTAAATCTTGCCCACAATGACATCAAGAAGGAAAACTCTCAGAGATGATTCGTCCTGAATAAATGAAAAAGTGTCCATTAATTTCCACTTCCTAGACTTTTGGCACTGTGTAGGCCCCTTGTTCTTCCAAAAGACTACTTGCAAAGTTTTCCCTTCAATTCAGGATACTGTAATTAAGTCTGGTTCTTACTGTTAGTCTTCCAGTATCTGGTGTTTTCCACCAAAGAAACTTAACCAATATAGCACAGATTTGGAAAAGACCTGGGTTGATACTCAGGCTGGAATTACCCTTATTGCATTTTGATTTTTTTAAATATTTCTGCCATGAAAGAAAGGCATCTTATGTTTTTATAATCATATGATATACTCTTATAGTAAACGTTTTGAATAATTCACAAAAAGCAAAAATAATAATGAAATCTCCTGAAATCCCACCTGAGATCATGAGCACCACTAACATTGCTTTGACCATCTCTTCATGTGTCTCTTTGCACAGCTCTGTGTAATTTAACACGAATGGGATTGTATCGTACGTGCCGCTTCTATGGTGAATAACCTCTTAATACAGTCTTTTGTTTGTTTTTGCTTTCCTCTCCTTTTCCGCTCATCTACCAATGCCAATATAACCCAGTTGATACCTTTTCATAGCTTTCCTTCTATTTAGATAATTATATACTTATATATTGCATATACAAATGCATAGATACTTTTTCTGTTGTTTCAGAAAACTAGGATCATATTACTGCATTTTGCTTTGCTCACTTCACCCTTCACAGTCGAAATCTATCCAGGTTAACTTATTTCCACAGTCAGTGAGCATTCAATTTTGCAGACAAGCCAACATTTATTCAACCATTCCCATATAGATAGGCATTTTTTGTAGTTGTTCAGTCATTAGATTAATGAAGCAATAAACATTGCTATGAAAACTGAAAGAAAATGATAAAATATTTTTGCTGATAATATGATTGTATACCTGGAAAACTCAAGAGATCCTAGTAAAAAAATGAATGAAACAAGTAAGGGTACATGATAAGGTGACTGGGCCCAAGACAGGTATACAGAATCAATAGTGTCTTTCTATGCTAGACCTAAAGGGAGGAAAAATAATCAATTCATGGTAGCAACTAAATGAAAAAGATTTCTTAGGAATGAATTTGATAATAAATAGTATTATACCTATAATAAAAAAACTATTAAATCTTAAAGGACAGACATAAAATAAAATAGGAGTAAATGGAACACTGTATTTTTTGGATATAAGATAATATCATTAAAACATGATTTCTCCCACAATTAATATAAAACGTATAAATATATTTAATTCAATTCCAATTTTGTGGTTGTTCTCTTGAAACAAGATAAAATTATCTTTGAGAAAATATGAAAAAAACAAGTCTGACAGTACTCAAGAAATGTATAAAGAAGACTAATGAGAGGGACACTACTTAAAAGATGCTAAAAGGCATTATAAAGTTGCTGTACACAAAACAGGATGATACTGACCTACTTTTCTCTAATCCTTTTGCTAAGTACAGCTAGAAATTGTAAACATTATCTATAAAACCAACCTAAGAAGACTCTGTAAGTTGAAGAAAAGAAGGCAAATGGATTAGGGACCTCAGCATCCAAAGAATAACACAGGGGTAAGTTCCCTGCATTTTCTTTTTGCTTCATATACCCCAGACTTAGAGCTGAAGGAGCCAGTAACCCAGAAATTCCAACAAGTGCAGACAGAAATGGTCCCAACAAAAGTCTGCTTTTTCCAGTCAAAGGAGCAGGGAAAGGAAGTCTGGCAAAGCAAAAAAGTACTAGACAATAAGTCTTCTATTCCCACCAATACTGCACAAAAAACTATCACATCATCCTAACCCCTGCCAAGGAAGGTGGAGTAGAGTAGAGAGCTCAGATGTCCACATTTGCCAGGCTGGAAAGGAGGTACCCTATCCCCCACCAAAACCACCACCACCATGATGGTTATCAGAAAAGGCTGAGTAGAAAGCCAGGATTTTCATCTCCACTGGAGGCAATGACCCCACACGCCACCTGTGGTGTCAGCCTGGACTTCCACCCACAATTGGCAGTAAAGAGGCGTCCTCCCCACTTCCCACGGGAAGCCTAGTGTAGAGTCAGGACTTTTACCACTGCTGAGTGATAATGAGGTGACCCTTCCGTGGTGTCAGTGGAGGACACGTAGGGAACATTAAGGAGACACTTCTACCTCTCCCAGCCTGGAGGATGTGATCCAAGGTCTAATGAGGAGCCAGAACTCCCAGTTTCACAGTAGTAATGCAGAGCTCCATCCCACCCCACCCCAGGTGTTAACAGAGCCTAAGAGGAGAACTTGGACTTCTACCCCAACTTGACAGCAGCTGGACTATGCACTCCCTGCCCCTGCTATGGCAGTGTCGGGCAAAGTCAACTGAAAACAGAAGGTTTAACTAAGATAAGAATTCCATAACATAACACCCCAAATGTCCAGACTTCAATTGAAAATCACTTGTCATGTCAAGAACCAAGAAAATCCCAAATTGAATGAAAATATGCAATCAACACCAAGATGGCAGAGACATTAGAATTATCAGACAAAGATTGTAACCAGCCATGATCAAAATGCTTCAGTGAGCCTAAAGACAATACATATTAAGTTCTTTGGCACATAGCACAGGTCTTAACCTACACAGTAGCTTAATAAATGATAAAATAAACTAAGTTGATGGTATGGTTAGGTAATGACTAGCTGTATCCACCTCAGGAAAATGTGCTTAGCAATTATAATAAACAGAATTCATTTCCTCTCCAGATCACTGCTCTGAACATAATCCTGTCTTCCAGACGTCCGAGATCAAGGTCAGACTGTAATTGGGGGTATGGGGGACTGAGGGGAGAGGAAATTAGGGAGATGGTATCAAAATTTTGTTCTCTGAGGGAGGCTGCAACTATTCCTAGAAGGAATGCCTTCCTCAGAGGAAAAGGATGACATCCAACATCCTTGTTCACAAGAGAAAGAAGCAATGCTGCCTGCAGAAGAAGGAGCTGGGGTCTTTGAGTGACAAAACAGGGACCTGGGCTCTATTCTGGGGAGGTCCCAAGGTGGGACTGAGTCTAGTGCTCATAAGACTTCAACTCAGTGAAGGAAACAGAAGAAGGAGCAAGAACAACAGGAGATGAAACAGAAGGATGAGGAAAGGAGAGAGAAGAATGAGATGGAATGACAGGCTCAGAGGAAGGGCAGTGACTGGGTCCAGGAAGGAAGCAGAGTCAGACACTGGCATCCTTGCAGCTCAGACCTTTCTCATTAACCCAAGGACTCACCGTGTGTATTTTGCCAAGCTGAACTGTGGTTATAAGATGACACACAGTGATGCCTGCTACCTCCCTCTGAGTCATGCCTACCATTTGGGATTCTCCCTTTGATTCCAGCTACATAAGCAAAAAATAACTGTATCCCAGTTGTGACACTGGGATGTCGTAAAACCAACGTCCTTTGTCATTCTTTTTAAAAACGGTCACTAGCATTTACTGAGCAGCAACTTTGGACCTGATGTAGAACTGGGCTCTGAGGGATTCCGAGCTGATGAAAAAACTCTTTAGGAGCCCCCAGATTGAGCAACAGGAAGGTGGCCAGGAAGTATTAGGGATACCTTTGAAAGAAAGGTAAGAATCCAAAAGTTATTTTTAAAAACGATACAGATATATTTAATTATTACGCATTTTAATAGAAAATTATATGATTATTAAAGTCAACAGATAAAAGATAGATTGGGAAAATATTTATAACACAGATATATGATTATTTAATATGACAAAACTTCTAAATTTACAACAGAAAGACAACTATCCAATAGAAACACAAGTAAAAGACACAAAGAAGAAATTCATAGAAGGAAAAATGCAAACAATCAATAAACATGTTGAGATACTTGACCTCACTAGGAATAAAAGAAATGCGAGACAAAACAGTCTCTCTCCATGTTCATCTGGGCCAGAGCAATCGCAGATCAGGTTTGGTCGAACTTAGGTATCTTTGTCAGGAGAGCTCTTTTAAAGGCTCTCTGGGCTTTCTGGTCTATTTGCTTCTAGCCAGTCCATGAAGTAGCAGCCTCAGCCAGGGATCCTGTCAAGTCATATTGTTCAAGGGAGATGGGCTTGGTGAAACTGGCCTCCCAGTGGAAGGTTCAGGTGCTTTGCCCATCCCTCTCCACCACAGTATTCAGGTTCCCCCCAAACTCTGCCTCAGCAAGTTGGAAGCACAAGTCTAGAAGCAGGAAGCACTTCAAATCTGCCTCTTGCAAAGTAGCGTTGCAGGACATCTTTGCTGTGCTAGCCATAGAATGTGGAATTAGAGGCAGCTAGAAAAGACCTGGCTGGAGTTGTATTTATAGGGTGTGGAGAGGGGATCAGGATCGTCCGGTATTACCCTCTTTCTCACATCCTAGCCTAGTCTGTCTGTAGCATGGGGATCAGCTTTTTCAACTCTGCAAGGCTGCAGGTTATTTTACTCCCACTTGGTTGGACTGCAGGCTTCAGACAGTCTTCCTGACTGAGGCCTCTCTGCTACTCTTTGGTCCAGATCAAAGGAAGCACCTCACTTCCTTGGAGGGTTTTATGGTAGCTGGTATCCAAATTGGCCTACCAATAAACCATACCTCCAGATATTCTTGTCATTGCATAGTCCTCTCCCCTAGAATTTGGACTGTCCGTTTGACTCTCTTTTAACCTACAGAATGCAGTGCAAGTGACACTTTGTGACTTCCAAGGCTGAATTATAGTCAGTCTCTCAGCTTACACCTGGGCCTCTTGGAAGGCTCGGAACAGTCCCTCTTAAACCCAGCTGCCATGCTTTGAGAATCCCAAGTCACAGGGAGAGATCACATGAAGGCGCTCTGGTCAATAGCCCAGCTGAGCTCCTGGAAAGCAATCGGCATCAACGTCCAGCCCTCTGAGTCAGCTGACTAAATATCCAACCCACTGAGCCTTCAGACACAACTGCAGATCCAGCCACCATCAAACTTCAATATGACTGACTATAAGCAAGAACCACCAAGCTGAGCCCAGGCAACCTGGAGAACCATGACAGATCATTATAAATATGTGTTTTAAGCCATTGAGTTTTGGAGTGGTTTGGAACATATATTAGACAATCAAAACAGGACTTACTAAAGGCGGGGAGAAGTGGCCAACCTCAACCTCCTGATTTTTTTCCAAGATCCCTACTGCTACACTTTTGAAACATGAGTGGTCTGAATCTCAAAAGCCAACACAGGCCAATTCAACCAGTTAATTCGTTTACTGCATAACAAGGCGTGCGAAACCCTCTGCCTGAAATAGAGGGTTTTCCACCCACTACCCTTCTCAATATGTCAATTCAGCCAACTCCACATCAGTGCTTGACACTTTCAACTCCTGCTTTCTGGTGCCAAACTCTACATTTGGTTCTTTCAATTGAACAGAAGAGAAGACTCATTCCAAAATGGCTTAAGTATTGAGAAAATGTATTGATTCACATAATTTAAAAGGCCAGACTTTTTTCTGGCTCCAGGAAGGCTCACAGGATATTCCCTCTGCTTCCTCTGGATCCATTTCTTCTTCAAGAAATCCCTTATCTTCAAGCCTAAGGCTCTCAGTAGCTGTAGACTTCCCCTCATGTCTTTAGCACTTACAAGTTTCACATAATTACAAAGATTCATTTTAAATCCTGGCCCTAGCGTTTACTAACCAGTGACCTTGGGCAAGTTAAAAAAGCTCTGGCTTTACTTTTCTTCTCTATAGAATGGAGACAATAATCTAATATCTCTTAGAGTTGTAAGTATTAAATGAGTAAATATACATAAAGCACTTAAAACTGTGTCCACCATTGAGAAAGAGCCCTAAAAGTGTTATTGCTGTTGTTGTTATTCGTAGTAATAGTAATACTAGTAGCAGTAGTAGTAGCAATAGTAACATTCTCTACCACCAACCAAGCACAGCAGAGAAAAAAGAATCTATGTTCCAGCGAGCATCCCATGAGGTTCCTTGGCTCCCTTTGGGTTCCCTGAACCCATGCCCCAAAGGTGGGATATATCAGTTGGCTCAAGATGCTCAGAGTGATACCTGGAACCAGCGTGGGGTCAGTCCTACAAGGCTGGGAAAGAGGAGCTCTGCCAGGAGAGAAAAGGGGTTATGGATTCCTGGGAGGCAATAGGCATCCCCTAGGAAGAGAAACTCTCAGTACTCAGGCCTCACTGCCACACTGCTGAGCCCACCTTGGCAATGCCTCCTCATGTTCTTCCCTCAAAGGCCACTAATGAAAAGACTAACCTTAATCAGTCTGATTCGGAACAAGAGGCTTTCTCATACTCCTCTGAGCATTGCTCTGTGTGTAGACTATGCTCTTGGCAGAGATGGAAAACTGATGGAGCAGCAGGGGAGCCTGTTGCTCTGCTGCGCTCTCACTGACACCTTCTCCCCACACCAGAATGTTCTCAGACCTGGGCAGACTGAGGAAGGGGCCCCTGCATTCTGAAGTCTCTGCCAGGACCCCACACATCCCCTGTGTAGGCCCTTCCTGCTGGGGTGCAGAAGGAGCATGCCCAAATACTACATTCTCTGAGTGCCAGACTTCAAGTCTTTCCAACTCCAGGAAATCCTTTTCATAGTGGGCCCAGATGGATTTGTATTTTTCAGAGCAAGACTGGTTCATGTAATCAGTCGACCATAAATCCCCTCCCAACAGTGCAAGGAGAAAATGCCACACTACAAATGATACACGTTGTTTCTTGGTCTCAATAAAACATTTGTCTCTCTTGTACATAATTAATTGCTAATTGAAAGTATGATGAATTATAGCTGCCTATAATTAATTTACTAAGAGGCTTCAGTGAAATATGACTCTGAGCCTTTCTCTAGATCTATTTTTGCTTTACCAAGCAGAGGCAGAACTCGATCCTGTGCAGATTGTTCTGTGGCCTGCTGTGTTCTAAGCATGACAGATTGGTAGGGTGGGGCAGGTTTGGAGTTAGGCATGGATGGTAGCCTAATAAAAGGATGGCCTCCCTGAGGACAGCATCTGGCATTTGGGTTATCCATCTTTCCCAGCACAAGGGTGAATGGCTCTTCAGTTCTGAAGGATGAAGCCATCCATTTGAGCAACCATGAAGGCCCTGGTAGGAGCAGAGAACTTGCCTCAGGCCCCAGGCAGAAGTCTTCAACCGGCCTATCTTCGTAATAGAGAAAGAGGTGTCCCATGAGGTCAGGGCCAACCTGATTTTTTCTGGATGTCGTTTTAGTGTGAGTTACCTGAAAATGCTCCACCTTGGTCCAGATGGACTGCAGAGAGCAGAATAAGTGTTCCTGAAGATAACTGCCCCACTATGTGGGACTGACCCCCGAGGTCCTGTGAGTTTATTCCGTAAGATCTCACAAAGGGCCCCCAGAGGGATAATCACTCAGTATTCCTAGGACATCCTGGCCAGACAGCTGCTCACCTCTGCCTGGACTACCTCTAATGGCCCAGAGGCAACCACCTCCCCTAGTAGCTCACTTTACCCTCAGGACTTCCAAACTGGGAGCTGTGTGAACGATCAGGTAGGGAACTGTCTATTTTTCACCATAGTTTAACATTAGCAATATAATTAAAATTTCCTTTGATTTTTTCAAACTATCAATATCTCCCTCCTCATGTTGTCTGCATGTTGATTATGTCCTTCATTTATGAAGTCTATATCTGAGGCCACTTGTACTGTCTGTTCCATTCACAAGTCACTTTCTGCCCAGGCTCTCTGCCTGTTCTTATACCTCCTCCTCTCTCTCCAAAAGCCCCTTCCAGGCCTCACATTCTTCCCTCACCCATACCAGCTGCTCTCCATCTGCACCCAGCACTCCTGTCTCCACTGCCCCATCCTCACCTCTTCTGACCTATCCTCACACCCTCATTCTCCCTCCACACACACTCTCCTCCCACCCCAGTCTTCTTCTCATCCTCACTTCAGGTTCCCCCACCACTCTGCCCCAGTACCCGTCCCAGCCTCACACCCTACTCTCATCCTCATGGTAGCCCTTTCCCCCCTCCCTCCATCCTCACATCTGTCTTCTGTGGAGCAATCACACTTCATCCCCAGACACTATCATATCACCTCACCTGGAATAATTTTACTTCTGCTCTGTCTAAATAGAGATAGATATTCCCCAGTCCTGCTCCACCCAGAGTTTTCTCTACTTAAATGTCTCAAGCTTGGAGACTGGGTCCTATCCTTTCATCAATAGCCAGGTAAGGAAACAAGTAGCATCTCTACCTTTGTGGGGTGTGGGGAAAGCCTGGATGATTCCTGCCCTCCTAGGGACCATCTTTCCAGGTGACTCCTGGGACATTTGGGAGGCAGATAAAGATGCATGTGTCATCATTCAGTATCATTACAGTACTCAGAACAGCTGGAGGATGAAGAATGAATTTTCTTGGTAAAGAACACCCTGAGCATCCTTTGTTTTATCTTATTTTTGAGAGAAACTGACTCTTTGCCATTACTACCTTCCTAGGCAGATAAGCATTCCAATCAGCAATAATCATGTTCACACAAAGCACAAGAATTATGACAGTTCCACCATGCAAAAGTCAGAAACAAGAAGAAAGGTATGGGTGAGAAAAATTTAAGCCAGGTGGCTTGAGATAAGGAGAAATGATAAACAGCTTTGAAGACTTCTGGTCTAAAACAATGGCTGGCAGCAGCTCCCAGTACAACCTCTTCCAACCTCTCACTAATATACAGACGAGAATACAGGGAAAACGCTAAAACACAACACGGTAAACAAAGTCATGCAGACTTAGAGAAGAATGGACTCTAATTTTGATGTAGATAAAGCTGATTTGGGAAAATCCTACTAAGGTTTTTCATCAAAGGAAAATTCCACCTTATTGTTACAAAAGAGAGATCACCTTCAAAACTGAAGGAAGAAAAGGAGTGCCTTCTCCATCATTTGTTGTTTGATTCAGAGACCTGAGTACAACCAGAAAACTGGGAAACAAACCAACTTTTTCCACAGAAAATGGTGCTCTGTAAAACAGGCTGAACACTGTTCCAATTTTTCTTCACCCAGACAGGTATTTTTAACATAGAGGTAAAAAAATACATATTCCAAGAAAATATTGAAGCAGAATTGTAGCTAAAGGAAACTGATCTTGCCAGTGAATTGCAGAAATGTGGTGCCTACAAGTGAAGTGTTGTAAATAAGGGCTGAAATTCAAAAGACACTGTAATCAAAGCTTATGGAAATTGTAGTCTTCCTTGCCTCATTGCATAAGGCACTGAGCGTTGGAAAAATGAATTCATTTGGTAGAGAAAAGAAATACCAGATGCAAATATTGACATGGGCATCTTAATCTCATTCTGGCCATAGATCTAAGATGGGGATTCAAGGGACTCACCATCCAAAGCTTGCTACTATTAAGTGCCACTTGAGAGACACTCAGAAGATGATGAATTATATGGAAATGTTCTACTTCCCAGGATTCACTGTCACCTTTTTTCAGACTCTGCTCCTGGGAATAGAACATTTCTTATTTGTGATATCCACACCTCCCAGCTTGAATGCACCTCTGGCAGGCCCTCTCCTTACTCGTTGCATGATGGAATGGTGGAATCTGTCTCTCATTTGTTACGGCTATGAGAGGCAGATTTTGGGGAACACCAAAGGAAACAACACTGTTTCCATCTCAAAGATTATCTCCTACAGTGTAACCTACAGAAGAGAAAGGTTATGAGAGTAGAAATGCCCCACTAAGCTCAGGCGTGGGGGGCTGAACCTGCAAGTTGGATACGGGGTTACAGGTCTGCTCTGCTCTTAACCCCAACAGAACTTATGCCAAATCCTATAGACAATAAGGAAGAAATATTAAAACAACTTGAAATAAGAAAAGAAACAAGAGAGTTACAATATAAAGGCTATTATTTTTCAAAAGGGCTTCATTACGGTCTGTAATCCTGTCCCAGCAACAGCCTTAGAGGAGAATGTGCAACATTATTGACAATCACATTAGTAAGACATCAGAAACCAAATTCTCTCCAAATCTGGTTGTGGGGGCAGGCGTTAGGCCCTACAACCAGAGCAAGAGGAAATGGCACCAGTGGAGTGATCATCTGGTAGAGAAGGGATGAAAGAGCCTCAGACCCTGGAGAGACCACATGACTTAAATAGAGTGACTTCCCACTGGGAAGCAAAACTGGATCCCTGAGAGGGAAAGAAGCAAGGAGCTTGGGAATTATCCTTACCACCTTACTTAGAGTTTTCCTCCCCCTTTACACTTATTCCCATAATGGTATGCTTATAGAAGTTTGAATTGCAGTGAGAAGGAAGGGGAGTTCTTTCTTCTAGAAATGAATCAGAGGAGCTCCAGTACCCAGGCTCTTTGGAAGGAGAAACCAATGCGGATCCTTTGGCCAGAGTCATGAAACCCAATCTCCATCTCATTGGACAGGCAGGAAAGTAGGGATATAGGAATGCAGAAGGGCCCATTCTGGAGATGGCTGCACCTTGGAACCCTGGCCTCAGTCACCTCTGCTGCTGTATCCTTGCCCTTGAGAGCCCTCTGTTTTGATGCTTGGTCACAAGCATTTTTATGACTGTCACCGGTGTCATGCAGGTTAACCGGATTCAATGATTCTCAACCCTGATTGAATATTAGAATCACCTGGGGAGCTGTAAAAACAAACAACAAAAACAAACCCTCAGACCAATTAAATCGGAATCTCTGCAGTGGGGACCCCAGTATCAATATTTTTATAAAGCTCCAAATGTGCATGAGAAAAGCTCTTCTAGTGTAACCCTCTCCCAGTCGGCCTCTTTCAGTCTCCCAGCCTGTGCCATAGAAGCCTTTAAGCCTGTTAAGCCCATTTTCACCTAACAAAAATGCTCGTAAGAGTAAGTTATTGATTTTGGATTCTACTTACTACTTAACCTGTAGTCCCATATTATTCTTTCGTATCATTACTCTGTGATATTGTCCCACATTATTGTTTGTGTAATTTTTCTAGGTTAACGTAATTCATTCCATCCTCTGTGCCTATATAAATTTAGCCAAAAAGCAGAGCATGAATCACACACACACGCACGCACGCACGCACGCACGCACGCACGCCAGCCAATCTCTCTGTTTTGCCTCAATTTTCTTGGGAGAGCAACCAAACTCAGAGCCACTAGCAAAATGTGGAAGGAAAGAAAGAAACTCGGGCAATCTGAGAGAACTGGAGATATGACAAAATTAAGTTGAAATTTACCAATCTGTCAAAAATTCCTAAAGCGCAATTTAAACTGTAGTTCGCAGGACCTGTAACTACACCCTAGATAATTTGTTTTTTTTTTCTTTTCTGTTTTAAATATCTTAATCTGTTACATGTACAGTTTCATTAGCTGTGTGTTTTTTCTTTTTTTTCCCATGACCACTCAAGTCACTTGTAGTGAAATCAATATATCTCAGATTTATTTTCATCTTTTTTTCCCTACCTGCCCAGGTCTATCCAGAGATGTGGTTGGCAGAATCATGGCCCCCCCAAAAACATCCATGTCCTAATCCCTGGAACCTGTGAATATGTCACCTTACAGGGCAAAACGGACTTTTAGATATGATCAAGGAAAGGGCCTTGAGATAAAAAGATTATCCTGGATGATCTGGGTGTGCCAAATCCAATTCTCCTCAGTCCTCAAAAATGGAAGAGGAAAGAAGAAAGAGGGGGAGTCAGAAAGATGCTATGTGAGAAAGAGGTGCTGACTTCTGAGAGGGAGGAAGCAGGCCACAAGCCAAAGAATGTAGTAGCCTCTGGAAGCTAAGGATGGCCCATAGTTTACAAGCAGCAGGAAAATGGGGCTCAGATCCTCCAATGCAAAGTACTGAATTCTGCCAACAACCCAAATGAACAAGGACATGGATTCTTCCCTAAAGCCTCCAGAAACTAACTCAACCCTGTGGACACCTTTTTTTAAGCCCACTGAGACTGTGCCAAGCTTCTGACTTGCAGAACCGTAAGATATTAAGTCCTTGTTGTATAAGTAGCTAAATTTGCGGCAATATATTGCAGCAGCAATAGAAAACTAACACAAGGGTGAACTCTACGGTGGTTTGCAAATTAGTAGCATGGACTAGAAGGCCAGCAATCTATGCACCAAAGCTAATGGTGAATTCCACTCTTCTTCTCCCATCTTCTCCATTTCTGACCCTTATGGATATAGAGTGTTTTCACTGGTTAAAAAAAATAAATAAAATTCTTAGACTTTTATCAAAGCCAAGTCAAGGGGCTTCCCTGGTGGTGCAGTGGTTGAGAGTCTGCCTGCCGATGCAGGGGACACGGGTTTGTGTTCCGGTCCGGGAGGATCCCACATGCCGCAGAGCGGCTGGGCCTGTGAGCCATGGCCACTGAGCCTGTGCGTCCGGAGCCTGTGGTCCACAATGGGAGAGGCCACAGCAGTGAGAGGCCCGTGTACCGCAATAAAAAAAAAAAAAAAAAAAAAAAAAAGCCAAGTCAAGGAAATTCTCATCAACTAATAATGCTTCATTGGGTGGTAAAACATCCCTAACTTTACCTTCAGTCTTCTTTCTCTTCCTTGAAGCATATTAATAGGGCAAATGGGCAGATCTGTGGAAAGACAGTGACCTGGTCACTTAGGAGAGAGTGTGTGTGTGCCCACACACTTGTGGAACCTGCACAGGGTCTTCCTCAGGGTTTGGAGCAAATATCAAGAAAGCTCACCTTTGAAAGTGAAGGAAGAGAAGGTGCCAATATTGGTTTATTTGTGAATTATCACACTTATTTTACAAAGGTCCATGTACTATGCAAAGTGTCTTATGCATGTCATCATCTTTAATCTTTACAGCAATAAAAGAAAACCAGGAGTATTATGTCCATTCTACTACAGAGGAACTGAGGCTCAGGAAGATCCAGTAACTTTCCAAAGGCCACACAGAGAATAAGAAGATTTGCCCATTCTTTCATGTGTTTGTTGGCAATCTGTATATCTTCTTTGGAGAAATGTCTATTTAGGTCTTCTGCCCATTTTTGGATTGGGTTGTTTGTTTTTTTCAATACTGAGCTGCATGAGCTGTTTATATATTTTGGAGAATAATCCTTTGTAAGTTGCTTCATTTGCAAATATTTTCTCCCATTCTGAGGGTTGTCTTTTGGTCTTGTTTATGGTATCCTTTGCTGTGCAAAAGCTTTTAAGTTTCATTAGGTCCCATTTGTTTATTTTTGTTTTTATTTCCATTTCTCTAGGAGGTGGGTCAAAAAGGATCTTGCTGTGATTTATGTCATAGTGTTCTGCCTATGTTTTCCTCTAAGAGTGTGATAGTTTCTGGCCTTACATTTAGGTCTTTAATCCATTTTGAGCTTAGCAAATACTGTATGCTAACACATATATATGGAATCTAAGAAAAAAAAATGGTCATGAAGAACCTAGGGGTAAGACAGGAATGGAGATGCAGACCCACTAGAGAATGGACTTGAGGATGTGGGGAGGCGGAAGGGTAGGCTGTGACAAAGTGAGAGAGTGGCATGGACATATATACACTACCAAATGTAGAATAGATAGCTAGTGGGAAGCAGCCGCATAGCACAGGGAGATCAGCTCGGTGCTTTGTGACCACCTAGAAGGGTGGGCTAGGGAGGGTGCGAGGGAGGGAGGCGCAAGAGGGAAGAGATATGGGAACATGTGTATATTTATAACTGATTCACTTTGTTATAAAGCAGAAACTAATACACCATTGTAAAGCAATTATACTCCAATAAAGATGTTAAAAAAAAAAAAAGAAGATTTGCCCATTTTCAAAGTAGTCAAGGATGAAAGTCTCTCCCTAAAGAATATCAAGGGGTATCCAGAAATCTTTACCCTGCATTTATGGACACAAACTACCTTTCTGGAGTACAATTTTTACCTGACCAAGCTGACAATCAGCCACTGGTGTCACTTCAAGTGTACCAATGCTGCAAGTTTAAGGGCGCCTACTACATGCCAAGCAGGAGACTAGGTTACTTACATCTGTTATTCCTCATTCTCACAATAATTTTCTTATGTCGATAATCTCTCCATTTTCCCAAAGAGGAAACTAAAATTCACAAAGGATAAGGGATGTTCCCAAAGTCAATGAACTAGTAAACAGCAAAGCCAGAGTTCTGTTCCCTGTCAAGCTGATCCAAGCATGTTACCTCCAGGATTCCACAAGGTCAGGCCCCTGTGAATCTAGCTCATGTGAAGTTCCTTCTCTGAACTTCTCAACTCTGGGAGAACTGACAGATTCAAAAGCTTTTGCCCACATCTGCCCTGAGGATGCCACGAAAATTCAACCACCCTGCGAAGTCTTATTTGAAATTATCAGGCAATCAAGATTAGTTATCACCTTCCCTTCCATGAGGTGGGGGACAAATTGTGTCCTTGAAATTTCTACAGAAAACTGTGGAGAGAAAAGCAAACTGGCCAACCCAGTAAGTGATTACAGCAGTCATTGTGTTGACCAAGCTTAATTGATGGAAGCTTCAAACTGAGTTGATGTAAACTTTAATACCGTAATCTGAGCTTCCCAATACATACTGCAGGTGTTTGCCTTCCTTGAATACAAGGGAAATATTTATTATATGACTGTGTAAAACATGTGGCATTCTGTTTCCAGAACCAAGAGTTCTCACTGCCAAATACTAAGATCCAGCTAATTGATACACTGTGGTATTTGGCCAGCCACTGTCTTATTTCCATAATGTCAGTTGGTGGTTTAGTACATTTTATTTTTCTTATGGTTTGCTTGTACTGTTCACTCTGGGTACAGAGCCAATTCATCCACCAGAGCATTCAGCGTGAATTGCTGGCCACCAAGCTGTGGCACTGCAGCTTCTGTGTAGATTTCAAAGACAGGCCAATTATTTTGTGGTATTAATTTGCATTATATTTGCCTGTTACTGTTTTTTAAAAAGAGAGAGAAGCAAACTATAGGAATACAGGTGGAGTCAACTTAGCAAATTCCTAAGCAACAACCCTTTAGCCGAGGAACAAGGGAAGAAGCTGAAATATGAGTAAGAGAATGGAGCCCTTTAGAAAGTCAAATGGCTCAGATATTATTTACTAGCAAGGGTAACAGGTTGTGCTGGATCTTAGAAAATTGGAAATTCTTTGTGGCAGATCTTTCTGTTCATCTTAGAATGGTATTGCTTAGTAAGATTTCTGTTCCCCAGAGTTCATTCTCTATGGGCAGGTATAAACTGGACCTAAGCTTAGTCAGTGTTCATTGATGATCTGTAGATGTGGGCATTTTTCTTCAAGTTGCCCAAGATCATTTCTCTGAAGGACACAGAATAATCAAGTGACCAGAACCATTATCCATTCTGAGTCAACATTTTTAAAATGTTATCTTGAATGTGATAAGATTTATGGAATTCATGAAAGCTCTGGTCTTCTCAAAAATCAGTGTTTATCAGCAAGGTAATCAACATGATGATATAAGCTCTGAATGTATATCTGTATTATCAACATGGTTCAGAAGGAAAAGTCAGATCCAATGAAATTGACATTTTTGGTTGAATTGAGTGCAATTTGCAGTGTGCTAGGTTTTTTTTTTTTTTTGTATGATAACCTTGGCTTGTCCTGACAGTTTAGAAAATAAACGTTCATTGTATCTCCTGAAGATCAGACACCCATCTGTCAGTTCATTACGGTAGTTGTAGAGAAAACATTTGGAAAGGGTGATTGAGCAAAAAGTAATTCTTGGCTAGAGGGAACTCCCGAACTGCAGACAAACAGAATGGATTGCATCTTGGAAAACATAGAAGTTGGAAGGAACTCAGACCCCTGCTAGAAAGGAGACCAACCTGGGAAAGCCTCCTTACAGTTAGAACAGCATCGCTAAGATAGTACACACTGAAGAAGAGTGGACAGCTGTCAAGTCTGGAGCAACAATAGCCAGACATGTAGGCATGGCATTCCGAGGTGTATTGACAATGAGCCTCAAAAAGTATATGGCAGCTGAAAAAGGATGGGCAATGCTGGGCATTGAGAAACAAAAGCCAGAGTTGGAGAGAGTACTGAGGGCCTGTCCTTTCCCAGAACCCAAGTTGTTGAAGGCAAGCAAGAATTTATGCTCAGGATCTCTTGTACCCAGAATAAAAGGAAACCATTCTAATAGACATATATTGTTTTTGCTTCCCTAGCACCCAGCTTCTCTTCTTCTGAAAAGAGTGCTTAATATTTTCTTTTGTGAAATCATCCTTTCCCTTGTCTTTGAATATATATTGGGTTAGGCTCACCTCACTTCAGGTCCAAGAATGGGCATGTGGCCCTAATCCATTCAATTAGGATATCAAAGTCAGAGGTGGAAGTGGTGTGATAAACCATGGTCAGGGATGACCATGGAAAGACCCTAAGGAGATATAAATAGAAACTCCCTAGGCTCTGTCATTTACTGCAGAGAAGAGGAGGCTGCTTAGTGCTACTATAGCAAGAATTTGAAGGTCTGAATATCATGCTTGGATGATAGCTTGCTGAATAACATAATTATTGCCTTGGATCATAGTAGAAGTCATTTCTGGGTGCTGAAGTAGCTAGATGAGTAAAAGGCATGTGGTCCTCTGACCTCGTGAACATCTTTTCCATAGGAGTTGCTAAGACTTTTAAGCTTGCCTATGAGCAAAACAAGGTCACTGGGAGCCTCATCCACAAACTTGCATCGTCATCTTATCTATATGTATGATTTTTGCCCTGCTTACACCATGCTTTGGAGGTAAAGCAATGTAAGCCACATTTGAACTGAGTCCAAGTTAGATTTATTGCCATCCCTTGAACCCCAGCCAGCTTTTGTAGTTGAACCCAGCAGAATCTGACTATAACATATTAGAACCAATCACAGGTGACCCAGGGATGCCGAGTGAAGCAGCTGAAAGGGAGAGGAGGAATCCCTATTTCTGTTATTTTTATAGCTGTAAGGTTACTATACTAGGGGAAAGGGAGCAGGGGAGGGATAAATTAGGAGTATGGGATTAACAGATACAAACTGCTATACATAAAATAGATAAGCAACAAGGATTTACTGTACAGAACAGGGAACTATATTCAATATTTTGTAATAACTTATAATGGAAAATAATCTGAAAAATATATTTAGGTAACTGACTCACTTTGCTGTACACCTAAACCTAACACAATATTGTAAATCAACTAAACTTACAATACAAAAAAAAAAGTTACTATTCTAACACTGTTGGGAGAAATCTTGATACCATACGAGGAGATCCTGCCTAAGAATGGAAAAGCAAAGAAAAGCAGAGTGAGAGATAGAGATCAGATCCTGATGACATCATTTAACCCTATTTTTTGATTCGTCACTTATAAGAGCCAAAATTTTACTTCTTGCTTAAGTTAATTTGGGTTCAGATTCTTTTCATTTTCAACCAAAAAAGGAGTCCGAATTTATAGTCATACATGGACAGTATTTTGGAGGGTTTTCTTGAAGATTCCAGGGATGAAGATTTCCAACTGTGTCAGTTAGGTGCCTACTGTTTCTCAGCTCTAATAGCATCCCTCATCTGTTCTGTTGACTCTAGAGCTGGGAGCCTGCAAACTACATTTCCCCAAACCCTTTGCGAACTGTCTTCCTGTTAGCTTTGGCCAACGGGAGGCAGTGGCAGGAGATTAGAAAGGAGGTGGAGGGAAGAAAGACTCTTCCAGCTTCCATTTCTGACTACAGGAGCAGAAAGATATGGCTCCAACCTCTAGCATCTTTTCACACTCCTGGCTCCAGCCACTATCAGTGGTGCCACCACCAGCAGCACTGCTCTGTCTTAGTGGCTGGAGCACTGACACAAGGTGCCCCACCATAAATCTGAACATCTGCAGCATGGCAACCTCCTGCACAGCTTAAATACTGGCCCTGCTGGGGCTCCTCTTCAAGCCACTAGTGCAGCTCTGGAGTCCTCACTACTTTTCTTCCATGTCCCTAGGCCTAGACTTGTGAGATATATCTATGCTTTTGTATTAAGACACCAAATATTAGGGAGCATGTTATCTAGCCCTAAGGTGGTCACAGATCTTTGTTACAACTTACACAACCAACTTAAACCTCCTTAACATAATGTGGTTTTCTGTTTTCCCCTAAGGGACACTGACTAATACACCAACTAACTCTGCCAAAGTGAGGGGCACAGTGGGACTTGGATAACTGGATGTGATTTCCAATGAGACTATTAATGTTAGTAGGAACATGGTTCTCCTAGGGTCAGGCCAGTTGGTCAATTACTATCCTGGTGACTGGTCTCCCAACCTGGTCATTCCCTGGGACTATACTCCTTAAGTGATGCATGGTTGCCTCTCACTGAAGGCATGGTTACCCATGATTAAAGCATGTATTTAGTCCACCCCTACTCCAAGTAACTAGAAATACCTTATTTTGCCTTACTCCCCCAAATGTAGGATAAGAATTGTACAGTGTGTTATTAATAACACTGTACAGATTTCAGCAAAACCTACTGTTCTGATTATCTACTGCTGCACAACAGCCTACCCTAAAATTTCGTGGCATGAGACAACAATGATTTCATTATGCTCTCAGATTCCATGGGTCAGATATTTGGATCAGGCAGATCAGGGATAGCTTGCTTGTCTCTGCTCCACAATATCTGGGGTCCCAGCTCAGAAGACTTGACTGGGTGAGGCTGATTCAAATGGCTGGGCTGGTATCATCTGGAGACTCTTCACTCATAAGTCTGGAAAATTGGTTCAAACAGAGCACCTACATGTAAGGTCTCCATCATAGCAGCCTAAGGGTAGTTGGAATTATTACATAGAACTCAGGGTCCCAAGAGTGAATGTTCCAGAAAATAAGGCAAAAGCTGAATGGCCTTCATGAGCTAGCCTCAAAAGTCACACAGAATGCTTTCTGCTATACCCTCTTGGTTGAAGCAGTCACAAGCCCATTCAGGTTGAAGGGCACAGGACATATACCCACCTCTATGGTTAGACAAAGAACATGTAAGTCTGTATTAAAACCAACATGCTCACCGTTCTCTTGGAAAATGGTACGCAAATGAAATTAGCCCCTCTTTCTTCAATGTCATCTTTTATTGCACTATCAATAATGTGCAGCCTCTGAATTAGCTGCGGGTCCAGAAGTCACTAGGATAACCAAAGGAGGACAAAGAACTGGTTGGTGCCCATATTTGTGGATAGTTTAATTGATCATGTGGTACCCTCTGAAAATACAGCTGTAGGTGATGAGGCAATGAGACATTTCAAGTCTAGATGAAAAATGCCATTTTCACAAATTATAATAGTTAAGGTGTATTTCCACATTGTATGATCTTTTAAAATCTCATTATAGCCTACCTCCTCACATGCCCCAAATGAAACACATTCCACAATACGGAGCAGGTTCATCATCAGATGAGATGGATAGAATAAGAAAAAAAAAAAGCAACCCTCACCCCTGATTGTAAAACATGGTCCAACAGGGGTCTTCTGAAATGATAATAACCTCCCGGGGCCCCCTGCAGTCTACGGAAGCCACCATCGGTTCTAGAAAAAAATCCACAGATGGACTCCTCATGCATCTGGGCGCTCCTGCCAGTGGCAGTACTCGGATTCAGATCTGTCCTTTACAACATCCAGCAGTCACACATTAGAGATTTAAATGAACAGTAAACTTGCATAAACCCCACACATTAAATAAAGGGATGGGAGAGAATCTTGGCACTAACTATCTAGCTCTGCTTGTATCACAAATGGAAACTATAAATGTATCTAACATAAAGGAAGTTATGGATTATCACCACATGGCACCACCCACACAGATAATAAAATGTGGGCTGTTCAAAGTTGTCCATAGGGACAAAGGGGTTGAGCGTAAAGGCCAAAGCAGTTTGGAATATCTGCTGACTTCAGACCTGTTCCTATTAACTTATGCTCATAATGCTATTACTGATCCCAATTCTAATTTAGTTTCCCCTCTTTAAGCCCTTCTGACACGGTCATTAAGGAATTTTGATTACCTCTGGAGCTTCCCTTTGCTTCTAAAATCCAGTTATTTTTCACATCACACACAGTCATGACCACTGCCTAAATAGTTTGATTGGAACTCAAACTTCCCCCAAGGTTTTGTAGCACGCATAGCATTTGCAACTTTGACCTCAAACTACCAAAAATTTCAAAAGCACAAAATCAACAGCCTTCTTTGACCCCACTGTCTTCCACTCTCTTGCTTTGTTGCAATGAATGCCCTCAATGATACTCTTTTCATCCCACCTCTTCCTTATTACACACCCTCTGGATTGTGGGACTGTGTCTGGAGGAGGATAGACAGCACCAGGATTGGCTGGAGATCAGCTGGAGTCCAACAGATCTCTGCTGGAGATGCCCAGGAAGCACTTGGAGGTGAGTTGGCAGAGACAGATATGGTCAAAAAGAGAAAAAAACAAAACAAAACAGAAAACGAAAATGCAACAGCTCTGTTCTAGGATAATGTATTGTTTATTATGTTTTTCCTCCAAGGAGTGCAAATACCTTGCCCAAAAGAACATACTGCCATTCCTGATAAATTGCCAGAAATACTCTCTGCAAGACTCAGAAAGCAAGGTCTCTATTTGTTTCTACGGAAACCTCAGCTTGACATGAGGTACCTCATACTACAGCAATCTACTGACACTAACAAGACCTGACTCATGAGTATAGGAGAGAGTGGGAAAAAGAGAAAGGCATGTTAGAACAACAAAGAGAAATTTGAAATATAACTCTTCATTCCCAGGCCCTGGAAGGCACGTTGCCGGGGACATGGTGAATGTGGAGGTCATGTTTATGCAATGAATAATTTATCTTCCTCACCTCAGTACTAGCACATCCATTGTGTCTGCTAGAATCCTGGTACCTCCCTCCTTCCTTCCACAGAGAGACATCCCACCCCCTGACCCCACTCATACCACTCCCACCCCCAACAGAACTCTTAAGAAAACAAGAGGCTTGGTGAATGCTCCTTGATAAACCCTTCAGCAGAGTCAGCTGGAGCAAACTCTGTCCTACCTGCTTATAGGTGCTGCTGCGCCCTGCCCGCCCCATCACTTTCACCTCTGCAACTGCTGCCTCCAACTTCCTGTGGCAGCCACCTCTGTCCAAACTCCTTGTTGCCCTCCTTGAGGTTCCATTGTTAGGAATGGAACCTCAGGGTTCCATTCCTAACCATGCTCCTGTGCCATTCCCCTGTGCCATGGATCTATCTGCTTCAGGAGCCCAGATACCCCCAGCACTGGCAATATTACTTCTCCCCATCCTGGGTGGGTGCAGCTACCTGCTTCAGAATCAACCTCACACTGACCCTAAATGTGCACTCACCCTCTGTCTTCCAGCAAGGAAATTCATTCCAACCCAAGCTGGACCATTTTCCCTCCTCAGCTCTCGGTAGTTGCTTTAACTCCAGAATAATTTCCCACATCCTGCATCAAAGATTAGTTCCTTATCTTAACACCTATCAAGGACCTGTCAGTAAAGTGAAGAGGCATCAGAGTTCACCTACAGTGATAAGAATATATTTCTCAAAGAAACACAGAAATGATGGAGCATCAAGGGCAAAGGCTCAGTTTGCAAACTCTGGAGAGCTGAAAAAAGTTTGAACACTGGATTTGATCAAACTGGGTGAAAAGATATTTGATGCAAAAATCAAATGCCAGCCTCCGTCTTTCTTAAGTCCTCTATACATCAAAATGAGCTTCTTTCAGAGCTTAAAATGGTGGTTCTCAAATCTTAATGTGCATTAGAATTACCTGGAGGGCTCGTTAAAACTCAGATTAAGGATTCAGTAGATCTGAGATGGGGGCTGAAAACTTGCAGGTCTAACAAATTTCCACATACTGCTGATGCTGTTGGTCCACGGACGACCCTTAGAGAACCACAAGTATAGAGGCTTGGCTTTTGGAGAAAGTGGCCTTATTCTTTGCATAAAGGAGAGGCTGTGGGTTATGAAGAGAAAACAGTGTAGAGACCTTCAGTAAAGAAACCAAGTTCCCCTCAAACTCTTCTGGGTAAGAAAGAGAGATCAGTCTTCCACAGCCCCTACAATGGGTGAATATGAATGGGGTGGGGGAGTTGGCATGGAGGCCCTCCTCACTCTTGCCATTCCATAGAGAATCCTAGAGGTCCTGGGAACTCAGACATTGGTGCAAAGTCCTTGGCTATCTTCAGAGCCCAAAGGAGAAATCACAGTTCAACAGCTTCTCACAGATGGCACCGTGCATGGGTCTTCACATCCCCCACAAACTCAATTAAATGCATTATGTTGTTTCCACTCACCCTTGAGCTAAGGCTCAAGCACTACATTTTGTGGGGCTCCCTTGTGTGCTTTTTCACAACATGAAGCATCCTCTTTAATGCTAGGATTCCATTAGGCTGCTCCTTTTCCTCTAAGATAGAGAGGGAAATGCCTTGTGCACGATCTTAAACATTAAAATGCAGGTATAGGCTCTGCCACCAAGGAACTCTCGCTCATGTAACAAAGCTGGGGCTTTCCCACATCCAACCTTGGTATGTCCCCAAGTCATCCTGTGCCTTTAAGAGCACAGAGGCTGGCAGCATGGGCATGTTTCTATGGAGTAGCTGCCAAGACAATGGACTTTGATGCTCAGGGAAATATTAAAGTGAAAAACAAGGCTGCTGATTTTCCAAGATCAGAGTGTAACCCTGTCTATTTAAATTGTACTGCTAAGGGGCTGATGGTTTAACATGTATGAAGCATCAGCAGCCTCCCAGACTTCCTCCCTGCACAGCTTGTGAGCAACAGCCTTTCCCTCTCACCTGACTGGGCCTCTGGGGCAAGGAGGTCCTACACGAAAGGAAACCTGAGGAACAGAGAAGTTAACTGCCTGGTCCAAGATCTGCCTGGTCCAACCTACCGTGTGGCTAACAGAGTCTTGGTGCTCCGGCCGGGTGTCAGGCCTGAGCCCCTGAGGTGGAAGAGCCGAGCTCAGGACATTGGACCACCAGAGACCTCCTGGCCCCATGTAATATCAATCACCAAGAGCTCTCCCAGAGATCTCCGTCTCAATGCTAAGACCCAACTCCACTCAACGACCAGCAAGCTCCACTGCTGGATACCCCATGCCAATCAACTAGCAACACAGGAACACAACCACACACATTAGCAGACAGACTGCCTAAAATCATAAGTTCAGAGAAACCCTAAAACACACCACCCAATGCGGTCCTGCCCACCAGAAAGACAAGATCCAGCCCAACCCACCAGAACACAAGCACCAGTCCCCTCCATCAGGAAGCCTACACACAGACGGAACCAACCTAACCCACTGGGGGCAGACACCAAAAAAAACCCGGAACTACAAACCTGCAGCCTGCAAAACGGAGACCCCAAACACAGTAAGTTAAGCAAAACGAGAAGACAGAGAAATACGCAGCAGATGAAGGAGCAAAGTAAAAACCCACAAGACCAAACAAATGAAGAGGAAATAGGCAGTCTACCTGAAAAAGAATTCAGAGTAAAGACAGTTAAGATGATCCAAAATCTTGGAAATAGAAAGGAGAAAATATAAGAAACGTTTAACAAGGACCTAGAAGAACTAAAGAACAAACAAAAAATGGTGAATAACACAATAAATGAAATTTAAAATTCTCTACAAGGAATCAATAGCAGAATAACTGAGGCAGACGAACAGATAAGTGACCTAGAAGATAAAATAGTGGAAATAACTACCACAGAGCAGAATAAACAAAA
>NC_041233.1:33832108-33833001 GCF_002837175.3 Physeter macrocephalus | reverse complement strand
AAAACTAAAAGCTGGTTCTTTGAGAAGATAAACAAAAATGATAAACCACTAGCCAGACTCATCAGGAAAAAAAAGGGACAAGACTCAAATCAACAATTAGAAATGAAAAAGAAGTAACAACTGACACTGCAGAAGTACAAAGGATCATGAGAGATTACTACAAGCAACTATATGCCAATAAAATGGACAACCTGGAAGAAATGGACAAATGCTTAGAAAAGCACAACCTTCTGAGACTGAACCAGGAAGAAATAGAAAATATAAACAGACCAATCACAAGTAATGAAATTGAAACTGTGATTAAAAATCTTCCAACAAACAAAAGCCCAGGACCAGATATGGCTTCACAGTCGAATTCTATCAAATATTTAGAGAAGAGCTAACACCTATTCTTCTCAAACTCCTCCAAAATATTGCAGAGGGAGGATCACTCCCAAACTCAGTCTACGAGACCACCATCACCCTGAAACCAAAACCACACAAAGATATCACAAAAATAAAAACTACAGACCAATATCACTGATGAACATAGATGCAAAAATCCTCAACAAAATAATAGTAAACAGAATCTAACAGCACATAAAAGGTTCATACACCATGAGCAAGTGGGGTTTATCCCAGGAATGCAAGGATCTCAATATACGCAAATCAATCAATGTTATATACCATATTAACAAACTGAACGATAAAAACCATATGATAACCTCAATAGATGTAGAAAAAGCTTTTGACAAAATTCAACACCCATTTATGATCAACATCATTCTCCAGAAAGTAGGCATAGAGGGAACTTACCTCAACATAATAAAGGCCATATATGACAAACCCACAGGCAACAGTGTTCACAATGGTGAAAAGCTGAAACCATTTCCACTAAGATCAGGAACAAGACA
>NC_041233.1:33829990-33832098 GCF_002837175.3 Physeter macrocephalus | reverse complement strand
TTTAGCCACAGCAATCAGAGAAGAAAAAGAAATAAAAGGAATCCAAATCGGAAAAGAAGAAGTAAAGCTGTCACTGTTTGCAGATGACATGATACTATACACAGAGAATCCTAAAGATGCTACCAGAAAACTACTAGAGCTAATCAATTAATGTGGTCAAGTAGCAGGATACAAAATTAAGGCTCAGAAATCTCTTGCATTCCTGTACACTAATGATGAAAACACTGAAGGAGAAATTAAGGAAACACTCCCATTTACCATTGCAACAAAAAGAGTAAAATACCTAGGAATAAACCTACCTAAGGAGACAAAAGGACTGTATGTAGAAAAATATAAGACACTGATGAAAGAAATTAAAGATAATACAAACAGATGGAGAGATATACCATGATCTTGGATTGGAAGAATCAACATTGTGAAATGATTTTACTACCCAAAGCAATCTACAGATTCAGTGCAATCCCTATCAAACTACCACTGGCATTTTTCACAAACTAGAACAAAAAATTTCACAATTTGTATGGAAACACAAAAGACCCCAAATAGCCAAAGCAATCTTGAGAAAGAAAAACGGAGCTGGAGGAATCAGGCTCCCTGACTTTAGACTATACTAAAAAGCTACAGTAATCACGACAGTAGGGTGCTGGCACAAAAACAGAAACACGGATCAATGGAACAGGATAGAAAGCCCAGAGATAAACCCATGCACATATGGTCACCTTATCTTTGATAAAGGAGGCAAGAGTATGCAATGCACATTCTTTAACACCATACACAAAACTAAACTCCAAATGGATTAAAGACCTAAATGTATGGCCAGACACTATAAAACTCTTAGAGGAAAACACAGGCAAAACACTCCATGACATAAATCACAGCAAGATCCTATTTGACCCACCTCCTAGAGAAAGGGAAATAAAAACAAAAATAAACAAATGGGATCTAATGAAACTTAAAAGCTATTGCACAGCAAAGGAAACCATAAACAAGATGAAAACATTACCCTCAGAATGGGAGAAAATATTTGCAAACAAAGCAACTGACAAGGGCTTAATCTGCAAAGAATACAAGCAGCTCATGCAGCTCAATATGAATAAAACAAACAACCCAATCCAAAAATGTGCAGAAGACCTAAACAGACATTTCTCTAAAGAGGATATACAGATTGCCAACAAACACATGAAAAGATGCTCAACATCACTAATCATCAGAGAAATGCATATCAAAAGTACAATGAGGTATCACCTCACACCAGTCACAATGGCCATCATCAAAAAATCTACAAACAATATGACCCAGCAACCCCACTACTGGACATATACCCAGAGAAAACCATAATTCAAAACGACACATGCACCCCAATGTTCATTGCAGCTCTATTTACAAAAGCCAGGACATGGAAGCAACCTAAGTGTCCGTCGACAGATGAATGGATAAAGAAGTAGTGGCACGTATATACAATGGAATATTCCTCAGCCATAAGAAGAAATGAAATTGAGTTATTTGTGTTGAGGTGGATGGATCTAGAGTCTTTCATACAGAGTGAAGTAAGTCACAAAGAGAAAAACAAATACAGTATGCTAAAACGTATATATGGAATCTAAAAAAAAAAAGTTCTGAAGAACCTAGGGCAGGACAGGAATAAAGACGCAGATGTAGAGAAAGGACTTGAGGACACAGGGAGGGGGAAGTGTAAGCTGGGATGAAGTGAGTGAGTGGCATGGACATATATACACTATCAAATGTGAAATAGATAGCTAGTGGGAAGCAGCTGCATAGCACAGGGAGATCAGCTGGGTGCTTTGTGACCACCTAGAGGGGTGGGATAGGGAGGGCGGGAGGGAGATGCAAGAAGGAGGGTATATGGGGATATATGTATACATATAGCTGATCCACTTTGTTATACAGCAGAAAGTAATACAACAATGTAAAGCAATTATACTCCAATAAAGATGTTAAAAAAAAGATGTATGAAGCATCAGATGCAGGGCAATAGTGGAAAGTCCAGATTCACCGAAATAAAAATTCCACTGATAAAAATGGGCATACCAGGGCTTCCCTGGTGGCGCAGTGGTTGAGAGTCCGCCTGCCGATGCAGGGGATGCGGG
>NC_041233.1:33825462-33829844 GCF_002837175.3 Physeter macrocephalus | reverse complement strand
AACAGTGAGAGGCCCGCGTACCGCAAAAAAAAAAAAAAAAAAAAAAGGTTATACCAACCTCTATGAGCCATTCTCAAATTATTAGTAGCTCAAATTACTCTCGTGTGTGTTTTTTTAATTATTTGAAAGATAACATGAGATAGTCTGGTTTAGTTCGATGAATTTTCACTCAGCAGTTGCAAGGTATTGTGCCAGATGCTAATGGCACACAGATGAAAGCAGCTAGTCCCTACCCTCAAGCTGATCACTGTCTGATTACTTGGAATTGGAGTGCTCCTCTAGCCTCAGGACTGGAGGTTGAGAATTGAGAACTACCTTTAAGAGCATGGACTGTGGAATCAGAAATGTGAGGTGTAAACACTGAATCTACAGCTCGCTGGCTGTGTGGCTCTAAATGATTTGATTGATGCCACTGAATCTCAATTTCTCCATGTTTAAAATAGGGATAATAATTCCTCCCTAACAGCCTGTTAAAGAATCGATGAGAAAATGCTTGTGAAGCACTGAACATCAGACCTGATACAGAGCAACAGTATAAGAGGCATTTTCTTTCTTGGCTCCTGTCCTCCAGGCTGCCTGCCTGAGACTGACATCTAAAACAAGTAAGCTGGCAACTGCAAGCCATGGCCCCCACCTACCTGTACCCTGAAATTGTAATTGGGTAGAATATTAAAAGGTTTGAGGGTTTTACATGTAAGTCACTATGGATGTTGACACCCTTCTAGCTTGTACTTGGGCTACTGTTTTGAGACTCATGTCTTCATTTCTTTCCTGTTCAGCTGGGTCCCTGTCTTAGTCCTACTTTCTCTCTATATCTGAGATACCATCTCAGTGTTCTACTTGGTCACCCATCTCCTAAGGAATTACTGACAGGCCTTTCTCCTTTTCTTTCCCTTTATTTTCTGTGGCCCCAGTAATGAGTTCTGATTCACTGACTCATCTACCTTTTAATCTAATTGGATATATCCCCATATATTGAGAACCACTCATTTTATCTCAGCCTCAGAGTAAAACAAGACTGGAGAGTGCTCTTGTCTCTGAATTAGATGAAGAAGTTCAGGTAATGGAGCATATGGATGAGCTCTAGGTAGAGCAGAGTCTCCTGTACTAGAATTATGTGACTTCCTTTGAGTCTTGGCCCCAATCCCCACTCCGGGGAGCCTAACACCTTCACTATGAAGCTGACTTACTAGGCATGACTGGTGATCCTGCCAAGGTTATCCTGAAGTTAAAAATAAGGACTACCTAGCACCAAGTGCCCAGACTCCTCCAAGATGTGCACAGTCCCTAGAATGTGGCCTTAATGAGAAATATTTGGCAGGGTTCAGATCAGCTGCTTAAAAAAGTAGCAGGAACCAGCCTACCTGGGAATGAGCACTCGGTGTAAATTTCTCCCACATAGAGCCCAGAGGTCCAGGCTCCCAAAGGAGAATGGAGGTGGCCCTGGAAGTCTTTTCAGAACAACAGACCACTAAAAATGGGATTTTTTTTTCCAGACAATTCTACCGAGACACCTATCAGCTGCATGGAGATTCAAATGTCAAGGAACAGAGGTAAAAACTAGGAAATCCATCAGTAGACCATTAAGACAGCCCAGACTATAGAGGAAGGTGGCTAAGTTGAAGGTGGCACTAGTCAAGGTAAGGAAAAGCCATGGAAAATGTTGCTGCATTGATGATATAGCCAAAAGAATTTGGTGATGAATTGGATATATAAGCAAGGAGATGAGTCAATGAGAAATTCAAGGATTTAGGCCTGAGGGCCTTGAAGAATGCAATTGTTTTTCATTGAGATGAGAAAGTTTGAGGAGGAAGCCACTGTGGAAGAGATTACAAGCCAAATTTTGGAAATATTAATTTTGAGTTACATGTTAAATATCCAAACAGAAAATGACATAATGCAGACAAGTTACTTGATGTATACAGTAGGTGTTCAATGTTTGTTTGTTCCTTTCTTCAAAAAAAATTAAATAAATACATAAATATCCAAACGGATATGTGCAACAAGCAGCTGGATACAACATTCAAATCTGTAGTTCAGAAGAGGGATCAGAATTTAAGACTAAAACATATGGGTTGTCAGGCTGTAAATAGTGTTTAAAGCCAGAGAGTGAGATGAAATGACTGATGCATGAGTACAGATAGAATAGCAAAGGTGTCTAAAAGAAAACTGTTCCTCTACCCATAATTCTGACACCAAATGTTTGGATTTTCCACAGCAAGCAATTCTCCACAGACATCAACTGGGTATGCTAAAATTTAATTCACTTTTGAAACTGACTACACAGTTAGTACAGATCCCGTAAGTTAAGGTCTCAGTCCCACAAGACTGCCCCCAGTGCAGATGCTAGTCACAAGTATTGGGTGCCCACAGTATCCACACTTCTGTCTGACTTGCTATAGATCAAGAGTTCCCACAACCCTCTCCTCAGGTTTGATAATTTGCTATAATGGTTCACAGAGCTCAGGGAACTGCTTTACTTACATTTACTTGTTTATTACAAAGGATATTATAATGAATACAAATGAAAAGCTAGATGAAGAGATTTGGAAGGGTCCTGAGCACAGGAGCTTCTGTCCTCATAGAATTTGGATGTGCCACCCTCCTGACACATAAATGCATTCATCAATCCAGAAGCTCTCTAAACCTCAGAGTTTAGGAATTCTTATGGAGGCTTCATCACGTAGGCATGATTGATGATTCACTCAATCTCTAGCCCCTCTTCTCTCCTAGATGATGGAGGTGAGGCTGAGAGTTTTAGAAAGTTTTGGTATTTCTAGCGATCCATCCCTACCGTGAAGCTATCCAGGAGCCCACCAAGAATCCTGATAAGAACCAAAGATTCCCCTATCACCCAGGAAATTCCAAGGGATTTCGAAGCTCTGTGTAAGATGCTCCTATCATCCCTATTACTCAGGAAATTATAAAGGTTTTAGGAGCTTTGTATCGCCTGGGCAGAGACCAAATATATATTTCCTATTATGTCACAGGGCCCAATGACTGAGCAGTAGGACACTCCAACATTCAGAGGCCTAAGGGATGGAGCCCCGATGTTCTAAAATTGGTACAAGAGGCTGAGGATCAAGGGCAGAGTTAGCACTGGAGCTCTGGGAATCACAGTGCAGACACTGCCCTGAATAATCAGAAAGGAAATTCTACTGCTGAGGTGGAAGACAAAATAATCTAGGAAGAGTGTTTGTTTAGAGATGCCCTAGGCCACAATATCATATTATTAATAATGGTAATGAGAATATAGAATCATAGGTCTAAACCAAGGATTCTTAAGCTCCTTGGTCTCAGGACCCCATTGCAATCTTAAAACTTATTTAAGTTTTAATTAGGAAGGTCACATCTATTGAGGTTTAACATACTGGAAATTAAAACTGAAAAGATTAAGCATTAGAACAATCAATGTCATCACTCGTTAGGTAACCTCTGGAAAACTTCACTGTACACCTGTGAAAGGATAAAAGTGAGAAAGAAAAATAATATCTGAGTGTTGTTATAAAAATGTGAAAGTGTTTTTGACCCTGTGGACCACATAAAAGTGTCTTGGAGAGCCTCAGGGATCCATCAGCCCCATGTTGCAAACCACTCATCTAAACAATAGTAACAGTGGAAACTGGGTAATGGGTATTTAAGAAATAGACCAGAAATAATGTGACTGATGGGCCGTGGAGGGGGTACGGGTGACTGAAGTGTCTCCCATGACACCCAGATTTGGGCCTGGAAACTGTAAAGTGGTGTCTTGCAATGAGATACAGCAGTGGTTTTCATAATGCAGTGGTAACCCTTTAGAGGGCAGACCATTCGATTCAATGGGTGGCAGCCACCACTTGTTTAAATGAAATAGACAAGAATATAAAATGCCATGAGCTTCTTTTATATATGTGTGTATAAAGTATATGAATACTGAGTCAAGTTGTCAAATAGAGCTCCTGGTATGAGTCCAGTTTGAAAATATTTGAGATAGGGAATTAGTACTAGAAGGAAATCACCTCCTAGTTATGTCCTCCATTCCAGAAGGACTAACCAAAATGTCACTCTAAATGTGACAATCCTTTATTTAAAGCCTTTCAATAGCCTCTCCTCTTTTACTATAGGACAAACTCCAAACACCCTAGCATGGCACAGAAGGCCCCAGATGGTGTAACCCCCCACCTCTCTAGTGCTAACCTGTTACAGTCTCTCACAAATGCCCTATTCTCAAGTCAAAAAGAACACCTTGGGGGTTTCCCTGGTGGCGCAGTGGTTGAGTCAGCCTGCCGATGCAGGGGACACGGGTTCATGCCCCGGTCCAGGAAGATCACACATGCCGCGGAGCGGCTGGGCTGGTGAGCCATGGCCGCTGAGCCTGCGCGTCCGGAGCCTGTGCTCCGCAA
>NC_041233.1:33820527-33825452 GCF_002837175.3 Physeter macrocephalus | reverse complement strand
GCAGGGGACACGGGTTCATGCCCCGGTCCAGGAAGATCACACATGCCGCGGAGCGGCTGGGCTGGTGAGCCATGGCCGCTGAGCCTGCGCGTCCGGAGCCTGTGCTCCGCAATGGGAGAGGCCACAACAGTGAGAGGCCCGCATACCACAAAAAAAAAAAAAAGAAAGAAAGAAAGAACACCTTTGGAATCCCCCAATATGCCTTGATTTCTCTGGTGCCTGTATAAACCATGCCCTTTTATGTCATTTCTTCTGCCTAGAATTAGACCCAACTCATGTTTCAAGATCCAGCTCTCCCAGGTGTGGTGGAACATGACCAGATCCTCATGAAAACTTCCTCTTCTTAAGAACATACGCAAACAACATTTCAATACCATTTTGTAACTAGGTGGAGCATATGACCAGCTCTAGCCAGTGGAATGTAGGTAGAGAGTGATGTGTGTTCGTTTTAGGCCAAGTCCCCAAACTATTCTGTGCCATCTTATAAGTTTTCCCTGTTTCTTCTCAGACCGCAGATGGAGAGAATCTCAAGGCTCTAGCAGATGTCAAAACAAGTATACAGTTGGCCTTCTGTATCTGTGGGTTCCACATCCACAGATTCAACAAACCGCAGATAGAAAACATTAGAAAGAAAATTCCAGAAAGTTCCAAAAGGGAAAATTTGAATTTGCCACACACCAGTAACTATTTACAAAGCATTTACGTTGTACTAGGTATTATAAGTAATCTAGAGATGACTTTGGTATCCACAGGAGGTCCTGGAACCAACCCCCCATGAATATCGAGGAATGACTGTAATGAACACATCACCAATCCCTGGATTTTTCATGAGCCCAAAATAAACATTTTTAAAATTACACTCTTTATTCAATATTTTCCCTAAATTTATATTTGTTGATTGAGTTTGTTCATAATATCTTTTGCCATACAAAAGTTTCAAAGCTTTGAATAAACGTATCTGTTTTCTTTGAAAATTTTATATAAAATTCATTCTTTTTTTTTGCCATATCATCTATAATCTATATCCTTTTTTTCACATCTTTATTGGAGTAAAATTGCTTTACAATGTTGTGTTAGTTTTTGCTGTATAACAAAGTGAATCAGCTATATGTATACATATTTCCTATATCCTTTTTTTCACATCTTTATTGGAGTAAAATTGCTTTACAATGTTGTGTTAGTTTTTGCTGTATAACAAAGTGAATCAGCTATATGTATACATATATCCCCAAATCCCCTCCTTCTTGCATCTCCCTCCCACCCTCCCTATCCAACCCCTCTAGGTGGTCACAAAGCACTGAGCTGATCTCCCCGTGCGATACAGCTGCTTCCGACTAGCTATCTATTTTACATTTGGTAGTGCATATATGTCAATGCTATTCTCTCACTTCATCGCAGCTTACACTTCGCCATCCCCATATCCTCAAGTCCATTCTCTATATCTACGTCTTTATTCCAGTAATGCCCTTGGCTCTTCAGAATCATTTTCTTTTCTTAGATTCCATATATATGTGTTAGCATACGGTATTTGTTTTTCTCTTTCTGACTTACTTCACTCTGTACTACAGACTCTAGATCCAACCAACTCAATACAAATAACTCAATTTCAATTCTTCTTATGGCTGAGTAATATTCCATTGTATATATGTGCCACTTCTTTATCCATTCATCTGTCGATGGACACTTAGGTTGCCTCCATTTCCTGGCTATTGTAAATAGTGCTGCAATGAACATTGTGGCACATGTCTCTTTTTGAATTATAGTTTTCTCTTTGATTTGCATTTCTCTAATGATTAGTGATGTTGAGCATCCTTTCATGTGTTTGTTGGCAATCTGTATATCTTCTTTGGAGAAATGTCTGTTTAGGTCTTCTGCACATTTTTGCATTGGGCTGTTTGTTTTTCTCATATTGAGCTACGTGAGTTGCTTGTATATTTTGGAGATTAAACCTTTGTCAGTTGCTTCCTTTGCAAATATTTTCTCCCATTCTGAGGGTTGTGTTTTCGTAGTGTTTATGGTTTCTTTTGCTGTGCAAAAGCTTTTAAGTTTCATTAGGTTCCATTTGTTTATTTTTGTTTTTATTTCCCTTTCTCTAGGAGGTGGGTCAAAAAGGATCTTGCTGTGATTTATGTCATGGAGTGTTCTGCCTATGTTTTCCTCTAAGAGTTTTATAGTGTCTGGCCTTTCATTTAGGTCTTTAATCCATTTTGAGTTTATTTTTGTGTATGGTGTTAGGGAGTGTTCTAATTTCATTCTTTTACATGAAGCTGTCCAGTTTTACCAGCACCACTTATTGAAGAGGCTGTCTTTTGCATTGTATACTCTTGCCTCGTTTATCAAAGATAAGGTGACCATATGTGCATGCGTTTATCTCTGGGCTTCCTATCCTACTCCATTGATCTATATTACTGTTTTTGTGCCAGTACCATACTCTCTTGATTACTGTAGCTTTTTAGTATAGTCTGAAGTCTGGGAACCTGATTCCTTCATCTCCGTTTTTCTTTCTCAAGATTGCTTTGGCTATTCAGGGTCTTTTGTGTTTCCATACAAATTGTGAAATTTTTTTGTTCTAGTTCTGTGAAAAATACCATTGGTAGTTTGATAGGGATTGCACTGAATCTGTAGATTGCTTTGGGTAATAGAGTCATTTTCACAATGTTGATTCTTCCAATCCAAGAATATGGCATATCTCTCCATCTGTTTGTATCATCTTTAATTTCTTTCCTCAGTGTCTTACAGTTTTCTGCATACAGGTCTTCTGTCTCCTTAGGTAAGTTTATTCCTAGGTATTTTACTCTTTTTGTTGCATTGGTAAATGGGAGTGTTTCCTTAATTTCTCTTTCACATTTTTCACCATTAGTTTATAGGAATGCAAGAGATTTCTGGGCATTAATTTTGTATCCTGCTACTTGACCACATTCATTGATTAGCTCTAGTAGTTTTCTGGTAGCATCTTTAGGATTCTCTATGTATAGTATCATGTCATCTGCAAACAGTGACAGCTTTACTTCTTCTTTTCCAATTTGGATTCCTGTTATAACTTTTTCTTCTCTGATTGCTGTGGCTAGGACTTCCAAAACTATGTTGAATAATAGTGGTGAGAGTGGGCAATCTTGTCTTGTTCCTGATCTTAGTGGAAATGGTTTCAGTTTTTCACCATGTAGGACAATGTTGGCTGTGGGATTGTCATATACGGCCTTTATTATGTTAAGTCCCCTCTATGCCTACTTTCTGGAGAGTTTTTATCATAAATGGGTGTTGGATTTTTTCGAAAGCTTTTTCTGCATCTCTTGAGGTTATCAAATGGTTTTTATCCTTCAGTATGTTAATATGGTGTGTCACATTGATTGATTTGCACGTACTGAAGAATCCTTGCATTCCTGAGATAAACCCCACTTGATCATGGTGTATGATCCTTTTAAGGTGCTGTTGGATTCTGCTTTCTAGTATTTTGTTGAGGATTTTTGCATCTATGTTCATCAGTGATATTGGTCTGTAGTTTTCTTTTTTTGTGACATCATTGTCTGGTTTTGGTATCAGGGTTATGGTGGCCTCATATAGTTTGGGAGTGATCCTCCCTTTGCAATATTTTGGAAGAGTTTGAGAAGGACAAGTGTTAGCTCTTCTCTAAATGTTTGAAAGAATTCGACTGTGAAACCATCTGTTCCTGGGTTTTTGCTTGTTGGAAGATTTTTAATCACAGTTTCAATTTCAGTGCTTGTGATTGGTCTGTTTATGTTTTCTATTTCTTCCAGGTTCAGACTCAGAAGGTTGTGCTTTTCTAAGGATTTGTCCATTTCTTCCAGGTTGTCCATTTTAATGGCATATAGCTGTTCATAGTAATCTCTCATGATCCTTTGTATTTCTGCCATGTCAGTTATTACTTCTTTTTCATTTCTAATTCTGTTGATTTGAGTCTTCTCGCTTTTTTTCTTGATGAGTCTGGGTAGTGGTTTATCATTTTTGTTCATCTTCTCAAAGAACCAGCTTTTACTTTTATTGATCTTTGATATCGTTTCCTTCTTTTCCTTTTCATTTATTTCTGATCTGATCTTTATGATTTCTTTCCTTCTGCTAACTTTGCGGTTTTTTAGTTCTTCTTTGTCTATTTGCTTTAGGTGTAAGGTTAGGTTGTTTTTTTGAGATGTTTCTTGTTTCTTGAGCTAGGATTGTATTGCTATAAACTTCCCTCTTAGAACTGCTTTTGCTCCATCCTATAGGTTTTGGGCCATCATGTTTTCATTGCCATTTGTTTCTAGGTATAATTTGATTTACTCTTTGATTTCTAAGTGATATCTTCGTTATTGAGTAGTGTATTGCTTATCATCCATCTGTTTGTATTTTTTACAGCTTTTTCCCTGTAATTGATATCTAGTCTCATAGTGCTGTGGTCATAAAAAGATACTTGATACGATTTCAATTTTTTTAAATTTACCAAGGCTTGATTTGTGACCCAAGATATGATCCATCCTGGAGAATGTGGCATGAGCACTTGAGAAGAAAATGTATTCTGTTGTTTTGGATGGAATGTCCTATAAATATCAATTAAGTCCATCTTGTTTAATGTGTCATTTAAAGCTTGTGTTTCCTGATTTTCATTTTGGTTGACATGTCTAATTCTGTTGATTTGAGTCTTCTCGCTTTTTTTCTTGATGAGTCTGGGTAGTGGTTTATCATTTTTGTTCATCTTCTCAAAGAACCAGCTTTTACTTTTATTGATCTTTGATATCGTTTCCTTCTTTTCCTTTTCATTTATTTCTGATCTGATCTTTATGATTTCTTTCCTTCTGCTAACTTTGCGGTTTTTTAGTTCTTCTTTGTCTATTTGCTTTAGGTGTAAGGTTAGGTTGTTTTTTTGAGATGTTTCTTGTTTCTTGAGCTAGGATTGTATTGCTATAAACTTCCCTCTTAGAACTGCTTTTGCT
>NC_041233.1:33741701-33820476 GCF_002837175.3 Physeter macrocephalus | reverse complement strand
TTGTAATAGTCTTTATTTTAAAGTCTATTTTGTCTGATATGAGAATTGCTACTCCAGCTTTCTTTTGATTTCCATTTACATGGAATATCTTTTTCCATCCCCTCACTTTCAGTCTGTATGTGTCCCTAGGTCTGAAATGGGTCTCTTGTAGACAGCATATACACGGGTCTTGTTTTTGTATACATTCAGTCAGTCTATGTCTTTTGGGTGGAGCATTTAATCCATTTACATTTAAGGTAATTATCCATATGTATATTTCTATTATTATTTTCTTAATTGTATTGGGTTTGTTTTTGTAGGTCTTTTCCTTCTCTTGTGTTTTCTGCCTGGAGAAGATCCTTTAGCATTTTTTGTAAAGCTGGTTTGGTGGGGCTGAATTCTCTTAACTTTTGCTTGTCTGTAAAGGTTTTAATTTCTCTGTCAAATCTGAATGAGATGCTTGCTGGGTAGAGTAATCTTGGTGTAGGATTTTCCCTTTCATCAGTTCAAATGTGTCCTGCCACTCCCTTCTGGCTTGCAGAGTTTCTGCTGAAAGATCGGTTGTTAACCTTATGGGGATTCACTTGTATGTTATTTGTTGCTTTTCCCTTGCTGCTTTTAATATTTTTTCTTTGCATTTAATTTTTGATATTTTGATTAATATGTGCCTTGGCATGGTTCTCCTTGTATTTATCCTGTATGGGACTCTCTGCTCTTCCTGGACTCGATTGACTATTTCCTTTCCCATATTAGGGAAATTTTCAACTATATTCTCTTCAAATATTTCCTCAGTCCCTTTCTTTTTCTTTTCTTTCAGTTATTCTGCTATTGGTTCCTTCTAGAGAATTTTAAATTTCATTTATTGTATTGCTCATCATTGTTTGTTTGCTCGTTAGTTCTTCTAGGTACTTGTTAAAAATTTCTTGTATTTTCTCCATTCTGTTTGCAAGATTTTGGATCATCTTTACTATCATTGCTCTGAATTCTTTCTCAGGTAGACTGCCTACTTTCTTTTCATCTGTTTTGTCTAGTGGGTTTTTACCTTGCTCCTTCATCTGCTGTGTTTCTCTGACTTCTCATTTTGCTTAAGTTACTTTTGTTGGGGTCTCCTTTTCGCAGGCTGCAGGTTGAAGTTCCTGTTGTTTTTGGTGTCTGTCCCCAGTGGGTAAGTTTGGTTCAGTGCCTTGTGCAGGTTTCCTGCTGGAGGGGACTTGTGCCTGTGTTCTGGTGGGTGGGGCTGGATCTTGTCTTTCTGGTGGGCAGGGCTGCGTCCGGTGGTATGTTTTGGGGTGTCTGTGAACTTAGTATGATTTTAGGCAGGCTCTCTGCTAATGGCTGGGGTTGTGTTAGTTTCTTGCTAGTTATTTGGCATGGGGTGTCCAGCACTGTAGCTTGGTGGCCATTGGGTGGAGCTGGGGCTTAGCAGTGAGACGGAGATCTCTGGGAGAGCTCTCGCTGACTGATATTACATGGACCCCCATGGTCTCTGGTGGTCCAATGTCCTGAATTCGGCTGTCCCACCTCAGAGGATAAGGCCTGACACCAGGCCCCAGCACCAAGACCCTGTCCGCCAGACAGCAAACCCCAAGTGTAACGTTGTTCCCAAAGTCCACCACCTCAATTTTGGTTGGTTCGTTGTCTATTCAGGTATTCCACAGATGCAGGGCACCTCAAGTTGATTGTGGGGATTTAATCCACTCCTCCTGAGGCTGTACGGAGAAATTTCCCTTTCTCTTCTTTGTTCGCACAGGTCCTGGGGTTCAGCTTTTGTTGTGGCCCTGCCTCTGTGTGTAGGTTGCCCTCAGGCTTCTGTTCCCACCCAGACAGGATGGGTTAAAGCAGTGGCTGATTAGGGGACTCTGGCTCACTCTTGCTGGGGGGAGGAAGGGGTATAGTAGTTATAATTGGAACGTGGGGTGAGCCTGCAGTGGCAGAGGCCAGTGTGATGTTGCACCAGCCTGAGGCACACCATGTTTTCTCCCAGGGAACTTGTCCCTGGATCATGGGACCCTGGCAGTGGCGGGCTGCACAGGTTCCCATTGTGGGGAAGGGTGTGTGTGGTGTGTGGATAGTGACCTGTGCTCGCACACAGGATTCTTGGTGGCTGCAGCAGCAGCGTTGGCGTTTCATGCCCGTCTCTGGTGTCCAAGCTGATAGCTGCAGCTCATGCCCGTCTCTGAAGCTTGTTTAGGCGGTTCTCTGAATCCCCTCTCTTTGTGCACCCTGAAACAATGGTATCTTGTCTCTTAGGCAGGTCCAGACTTTTTCTCAGACTCCCTCCCAGCTAGCTGTGGCGCACTAGCCCCCTTCAAGCTGTGTTCACACAGCCAACTCCAGTCCTCTCCCTGGGATCTGACCTCCGAAGCCCGAGCCTCTGTCTCAGCTGCTCACCTGGCAGGTGAGCAGACAAGTCTCTCAGGCTGATGAGTGCTGGTCAGCACCGATCCTCTGTGCGGGAATCTCTCCGCTTTGCCCTCTGCACCCCTGTTGCTGAACTCTCCTCCATGGCTCCAAAGCATTCCCCACACCCCGCCCACCTCCACCCTGTCTCCACCAGTTAAGGGGCTTCCTAGTGTGTGGAAACTTTTCCTCCTTCACAGCTCCCTCTCAGAGGTGCAAATCTCATCCCTATTCTTTTGTCTCTGTTTTGTCTTTTTTCTTTTGCCCTACCCAGGTACTTGTGGATTTTCTTGCCTTTTGGGAAATCTGAGGTCTTCCACTAGCGTTCAGTAGGTGTTCTGTAGGAGTTGTTCCACATTTAGATGTATTTTTGAGGTATTTGTGGGGAGGAAGGTGATCTCCACCTCTTACTCCTCCTCCATCTTGAAGGTCCCTCCCAAAATAAACATTGATTGTTTTAAAATATTAATACTGGGGACTGTGTGTTTTAGCTACTCTTACTAAATCACCAGATTTGGGGCTTGATTTTTTGAGGATTTTTCCCAGTTTTATTGCGAAATAATTGGTATACATCACTGTGTAAATTTAAGGTATAGAGCATGATGGTTTGATTTACATATACTGTGAAATGATTACTACTATAGGTTTAGTTAACATTCATCATCTCATTTAGATACCATTTCTAAAAAAGAAAAAAATTTCTCCTTGTGACGAGAACTCATAGGACCTACTCTCTTAAGCTTCCTATACATCATAGAGCAGTGTTAACTATATTCATCATGTTGTACATTATATACCTAGGACTGATTTACCTTATAACTAGAAGTTTGTACCTTTTGACCACCTTGCTCCTATTTGCCCTCCTCCCACCCACCACCTCTGATAACCACAAATCTGATCTCTTTTTCTATGAGTTTGATGAGGGTTTTTTGGTTTGTTTGCTTGCTTGTTTCAGATTCCACAATAGAAGAGAGATCCTACAGTACTCGTCTTTCTCATTCTGACTTGCTTTACTTAGCATAATGTCATCAAGGTCCATCCATATTGTCACAAATGGCAGCACTTCCCCTTCCCCTATTACGGTAATAGTCCATATTATATATATCTCCACAACTTCTTTATCCTTTCATCTGGTGATGAACACTTAGGTTATTTCCATGTCTTGGCTATTGTAAATAATGCCGCTGTGAACATGAGGGTGCAAATATCGTTTCAAGTTACTGTTTTTGTTTCCTTGGATAGACACCCAGAATTAGAACTGTGAGCTCATTTAGTAGTTATATTTTTAATAATACACTAGATTTCACCCTTTGACATTTACCAAATTCCCTCATCATTTTCCAGTAAGGAGACTGAGAGATAAGCATCCCTCTTAGTTCTAAGCTCTTGTTACAGTCCCCACTGTTTCCAGCCTCCTCAAAGTCAGAGTCAAAGTCAGCCTTCTGTCCAAAGTCAACAACAGGCCCAGACAACTGGAAATGGAGCAACAGAAGCCTCTGTTTCTCCAGGTTTATGATGACAGTGGAGGGAAGTGCTCATCTCTGTATTGTGCAAGGCAGTCATCCCTGTTCACAGATCCACAGGAAACCAATACAGCTCACGTCAGGCCTTGTGGGCCATGATAAGAACTTGGAATTTGACACTGAAGGTAATGGGCAGTGATTCAGGATTTTCAGCACCAAAATGGCATTATGTGACTAGAGTTTTAAAGATATACCCAGGCTGCTGTGTTGAGAATAGATTGTGTGATACAGGGAGGGTAAAGAAAGGAGATCAGTACGGCAGCCAATGGGTAACTCACAACGAGGTATTGATACTAACTTGGTCCAGGGAGTTAGCAGTGGAGGTGTTAAAAAAAAAAGTCTGGATTCTGGATATATTTGGAAGGTAGAGCCGACTTGATCTTCTGTTGTGATTCACCTACATCTCATACCTCACTCCTCTCTTCATTTAACCCTCTGCCCAAATGTAATAATCTCAGAGGGTTCCCCAAACACTCCATCTGAAATAGCCTTCTCATGCCCTATTGCTCTCCATCTTATCCTGCTTTCTTTTTCCTTATAGCCTTACCTACCTGAAATTACATTATATATGAATTCGTTGACCTATTATTTGTCCCTCAAAATAAAATGCTCTTTTCATGAGGGCATAGATTCATCTTTGTCCTCACTATATCCCCAGAGCCCTGGCCCATAGTTGACACTCACATATTGTTAAATGAGTAAGTGAACCGATTCAATCAATCTTATTGAGGTAACAAATCTTGTTCCTAAAATATCAAGCAATGAATACAAGGCCCTCCTCTGCAGCATATTTGTTGTGATGGGGGGTCATCGCAGTGGTGAAAGAAAGGACTGGTGTGGCCTGAAACCTGGCCCCACTTTGATCCAGGTATCTAGAGCCAAAGTCTCACTAAAGGGCTCCCACTCTGCATACTTCTCATATATTTTATTTTCCTCATCTATCTTGCTCAACAACATTCAAAAGATTTCCAATTTCAATCTTTGACCTAGGAACTCCAGGATTGGGAACCACGTTGTAGTACTTTTATGTAGATCTTTTCATTGTCAGCCAAGCATCTTAGAAAGTATTTGCCACTATCATCAGTGCTATGGAAAATTCGCAACAGACATCTTAGTCTGGTCAAAGGGACCTCAGCATTCTGGATACTATGATTTTTATGGAAGAGGCTTCTTGACTTGTGAAGGACATGTTCTGATACTCAATAGGACCAAGGTCATTGGTCTCACTGGCAACAGCTTTATCAGGAGCTGGAAGAGAAACCCTGAGAAGTGAGAGATACAAGGATCTGCTCACGACTGGGAAACCAACCACTGAGTCTCCTTCATTGTGTGTCACCCCATTAGCCTCAGTGAGAAACATCCTTTCCTGAGAATTAGCGATGCTGCATGAACTGATGAGCTGAGAGGCACAGGAATGTCATCAAAAGGGAGGGGCTGGGGAAGAAGTGACCACTTTTGTAAGCTTAATTTTACTGCTGATGACAATGAGACAGTTGGATCCATTAGGACCCTTGAAATTAACAATCCAGCTCATTAACAATCAACCTGGCCCTGGGCAACTGTGCCGCTCCTCAGTTTCCTTTCTGTCCTGCTCCTGCATACTTCTAACTTCCTTGCAGCCTACAGAAGCGCAAACATTTATTGAGTATTTACTAGATGTCAGGTACTGGCATCATTTCCATTCTGTTTTTTAGACCTATAAAACTCATAGAGTAAGGCACCTTTATTATCCAATTCCACACATAAGGAAAGTAACAACCAGTAATGGACCATTACTATCTAAAAGACGAGCATTTTGGCAACTATTCTAGACTATCTTCATCTTAATTATTCTTAGAAACTAGTCTTCCAATTTCAGCCTTCATTCTCGTGCAACTTCACCTCCCCCAGGACAAGACCAGGCCAAACCCCCAACAACTCAATCATCTCAATGCCCACCTCTTTCTCAAGAAGGAATATTTCAATTTTTTACTGTAAACCTTCAATAATAGCAGGTTCCCAAGGCCCTTAAGAACTTTTCAATGAAAAATAAAGAATTTCCCCTCTTAACAATTTTAAAGTGTATAATCCAGTGTGGTTAACTATGAGCAGTATGCCGTACAACAGATTTCTAGAACTTGTTGATCTTGTCTAACTGAAACTTTATACCCATTGATCAACAATTCCCCATTCCCCCTTACCGTTCTTACCACAATAATTTTTAAGTAGGAGTGGGCAGTGCAGGAGGAAACTCTTGGAGGTGATGGGTATGTTTATTACTTTGATTGTGGTGATGGTGTCACAGGTGTATGCTTATGTCTAAATTCATATGATACACATTAAATATGGGGTGTTTTCTGTATATCAATTACACTTCAATAAACCTGTTGTGTTTTTGTTTTTGAAAGACATTAAAACCATAAATTTGAAAAAAGATGAAAAGAAAAACAAAATTTCACTTTGAGTGACAGGGAGGTGATCTGGTAAGAGGGGTCACATGACCTCCCACGGCAGGAAACGCAGAACTTCCAGAGTGCAGGGGAGCATGTGGCTTCTACTGCTGCTGCTGCAGCTGCCAGTACTCAGCCTGTCATCTTCATCTCCCCGAGGTTTCCCGAACAGCCTCATTCCAGGTGTGCTTGATTTTGCACACCACAGCAGTCAAAGCCAAAGGCAATGTTTAAAAGGAATTCATTTTTTTATGATATTGCTTTATTTTTTCATTAAAAAAGGCAACATAAGATTTTTTAAAATGCTCTGCAAACCACCCATCATCCAACCATTCTTACAGAACAATTTTCCTCTTCCCTCCTTCAGACATATTCTTCATGGTTGTCATTGCAGCGAATTCAATTTCATCCTTTATTTTACTGAATAGTCCATTATAAACTTGTTTTTCAGTTTCGGAGTCTTCAAAATACCATCTTCATGGTTTTATAAAATGGCATCATGCCAGGGCAATATAGTTTTTAAACAATCCTCTTAATGCAGGGTAGTTGATTTCTTCCGTTAAATTTTTGCTATAACTATAGTTTATACAACAGAGTGCCTGTGACATGCCAGGCATTTTCTAAGTGCTCCACATTTAACTCATTTGATCGTCACAGCAACCCACAGTTTAGGCTGCAACACTATTATCTGCATGAAGAAACTGAGGCACAGGAAAGTCACATCACTTGCCCAAGGTCACCAGGTAGTTGAGTGGGAAGCTCCAGGAGAATCCGATTCCTCAGGGCACACACTGGTCTGCTACACCTCTCTGCTGCAACAAACCTATCTGTGCAGATGTGGAGTCTTTTCCTGGCAAATAGCTCCTTAGAATAAATTCATAGGATCTGAAATTATTGGATCAAGAAATATGAATACTTTTATGGCTCTTACTAAATACATCTGCAACACCATTCAAAAGAGTTCTTTCCACTTCCAACTCCACCAGCAATGAATAACTGTGCCAGGGGCTTCCCTGGTGGCGCAGTGGTTAAGGGTCCGCCTGCCGATGCAGGGGACACAGGTTGGTGCCCCGGTCCGGGAAGATCCCACATGCCGCGGAGCGGCTGGGCCCGTGAGCCATGGCCGCTGACCCTGCGCGTCCGGAGCCTGTGCTCCGCAACGGGAGAGGCCGCAACAGTGAAAGGCCCGCGCAACGCAAAAACAAACAAACAAACAAAAATTCCAATCACATGCTTGACCAGGGTTAGGTTCTAGGAGGAGGTGAAGAAGAGCATGCTCTCTGAGTGATCTGTCACACCCAGGAAGTATCTGGTTGCAACCTGCTGTATGAATAGCCAAATCACTAGACCTACACACCATGAGCTCGAGGGTATGCAGAGGCAGTAGTGACGAGAGGGCAGGAGGACCTCACCGTGCAAACTGGGGGAGGCACACACCATCATCAGAATTCCTCCCATAACAGCCACCAAACAAGCTCCTTTTACTGCCTGAGGTGTTCATGGGAATGCAGGTGGTGAGGGACTAAACAGTGAATAATTCTGTTTACTATTCCTAACCCATGGCCCTCACAGAGGACTGGAATGGCTCCCCAGCTCCCCGGGCCTCAGAGATGCCTACGGGTCTGGGCTGTGGGTATGACTGTGGTTTGGGGTTTGTTCCGCTTTCACTGTGTGCTGAACCTCCAAGAATCCCTGTACCCTGGGTGATTACTACTGATGTATGCTAGCTGTGAATCAACAGACCAAGGTAGCGGAGTGAATGCAAGTACAGTGGTGTACTAATGCCAGGGCTGGGATATTTCTGTCATAAGAAGAGAGCTCTGAGTGCAGACCTTGCAGGCTCCCAACTAAGTATTTGATGACAATTAGATGATTCACTTGTAAGATTTCTGATGTGTATGGGTCCTCTCCGTCATTGGATTTGCTTTTGTCCTAGGCAAGTAGTAATGATGAGCTCTGTTTGGAAAGCCCAAAGGGCAGTGCTCCAATACCAGCTCACCCTCTCTTCTGACTTCCAGGGTCCTTTTTCCATTTTTCCATGGCAAGAGTTGTATGCTGTACTTTTTTCTTCCTCAACCTCCATATTTCTACAGAACACTACTCACCGATCCATTTCTGTCCACAAAGTCCTCAGACACACCCTGGTTTTCCTATAACAACCCATCCTCCGAGGTCTGAAACGAAAAGTCTAGAATCTCCTTTCCACTGTTCAACAGTCCTCATGGACCTTTGCTTTGCCTCCATCATGACATTCAATCCATTGACCTCTCCACCTTCTCCCAATCCACCATCTCCATCTTTCGCCTCATTCAACTTAGATTCCAAAGTCCATCATTCTCTTTAGAAACCTCTAAACGCCCAAACTTCTCCTTCCTTCCATCAAGCCCCTGGGCAAAACTCCTCTCTGTATCTGTAATCACTTTAGCTCAAGTTATCGTGGTCCCTGCACTGATAAATTTCAAAAGTCTTCTTTCTCTCCTCTCTCCAAACCATCCTCTACACAGTCTAGCTAAAATGGTCTCTTTAAAACACTAAAAAAAAATTAAAAAAAAAAAACGGTTCTGAAGAACTTAGGGGCAGGACAGGAATAAAGACGCAGACATAGAAAATGGACTTGAGGACATGGTGGGCGGGGGAGGATAAGCTGGGACAAAGTGAGAGAGTAGCCCTGACATATATACACTACCAAACGTAAAATAGATAGCTAGTGGGAAGCAGCCGCATAGCACAGGGAGATCAGCTCGGTGCTTTGTGACCACCTAGAGGGGTGGGATAGGGAGGGTGGGAGGGAGGGAGATGCAAGAGGGAAGGGATATGGGAACATATGTATATGTATAACTGATTCACTTTGTTATACAGCAGCAACTAACACAACAATGTAAAGCAATTATACTCCAATAAAGACGTTAAAAAAAACACTAAAGTGATAATGTTATTTCCATGATAAAAATTAAGCCATCTGGTTCCCACCGTTCTTAAGATAAGGTCCTGGTCCTCATGTCCTCTTCAGCCCAGCCTTATCCCTGGCTGCTTACCAAGTCTCGCCACGCCACCACCATGGAAATCTCCCAGCGCGTCTCAGCAAGCCATGCTCCCCTTCCTCTCACATCTCATTCCCTCTGCCTGGAACGCCCTTCCCTGCACTGCCCTTGGCGGGATACTCTTACTCATCCTTGTGTATCAGATGAAGTGGTACTCTTTTAGAAAAGCCTTCCTAGTTCTTCAAGACTAAGTCAGTTTTCCTCCTTAACTGCTCATAGTAGCATTTACTTCTCCTTCATAGCACACATCATACACACAATTAAGTACCCAAATTATATCTTGTTTTCTGTTTACATTTGTCCCAGAGTATAATTTCCATGGGAACAGGGACAAAGTCTGTCATCTCCTCACTTTATCTCAGTGCCTAGTACAGTGGCTGGCACGCAGTAGGCTCCTCCTTAGAATATGTAACGCATGAATTAACATACTCTCACCTATAAAATTCAGAAATAATCTTAACAAGAATTTCAAATGTTGACAAGGGTACAGTGAGATATGCCCAACTGCACACAGCTCTTGGGAATATAATTTATTACAACCCTTTTAGAAAATAATTTTACATGACATATTACAAGTGTGACTTTTGATCTAGTAATTCCACTTCAAAGAAATAAGCTTAAGCACATGCACAAAAGCTTATACACAGATGTCTTGTCTCATTATTTGTAATACTGAAAAATTATTAATAACATAAATATCCAACAACAGTTAAGTAAATTAAGGTTTGGCATCTAAGTAGAATATTATTTCACTATTTTTAATTATGTGTACAAAGAATTTGCAATAACTTTGGGCAATATTTATGTTTTAATGTTTCTGAATAAGCAGTATACAAAATTATATGGACAGCATGAACCCAATGTGTAAAAAAGCACATACAGAAAGATTAAAACTACAAAGAAATAATAAGAGCCACTATAAGAACAACAATGATAATAATGTTAACGACTAACACTTACTGAGCATTTGCCGTGTGCCAAACATTGTTATGTCTTACATACACTGATTCATTCAAGGCTCATAACAACCTTATTATTTCAATTAGGTTACAATTATTCCCATTTTTAAGATGAGGAAACGAAGGCTCAAAAAGGTAAGGTAACTTCTCTAGGATCACCCAGGATGTCCAATGAAAGAGTCTTAACACTTTAAAATAATAAAAATATTTCCAAATAATAATCATACCATCTCTTGGTGATATGATTATTCTATACGTGATTCTTTCTGTGTTTTCCTATTTCCTGTAATGAGCATCCCTAACTGTGATAAATGGAAAGAAAAGTTTCATCTAAAAAGAGCCCATAAAGAAGAGCTTCTTAGTTGGCACAATCTTTATGCCAAAGCAATCCTGGAAGCAGTAGTGTAAATTATAAAGGTATAAATATTTCAGAAACCTACTGCATCACCTTCCAGTGGCTATTAGTAGAAATATCAAGGCCACCTGATTGCTTTAGAAAATTAAACCATGAGCAGTATCTTGGTAGTTCTTTCCTAAATGGAACCTCACTCCCATCCCATTAAGCAGCCCTCTTTGCCAATGAATAGTACATTGATGGGGTAAGACAAGGATCACACATTTTTTATTAAGCCATTCTCATGTAAGTATAGGATGATAAAGGATCTGAAATAATGGCACTTATTCATAAATTCAGATGTTTTGTATATGTGTGTGTGTGTGTGTGTGTGTGTGTGTGTGTGTGTAAAATAGCTCCTCTGGTCAGCATTCCATGTTAGCAGGACATTGAAGACCCATTCAGAGTATTTGTGACAGCTATACCCAGCTCAACTTGAGGACATAGGTGTGTGGACTTCTTTGCTCAAGTACAGACTGCCCTTCCAGCTGACCTCTTTCTAATAGGCTTCCAGCAGAGCTTTTAATAGTTTAAAAATAAAATCCATCCATTTTTTAAAAATTAGGCTTAAGTCAATGGAAAGATAAGATTTCATATATGTATGTCTACATGTGTGTGTCTCTGTGATGTGTGTGTATATCATGCACTCATGCATGTGTGGTATATCCTAAAAGAATGCCAGAGCATATCCCGCCAGGGAACCTTTGTCTGGGAGCCTCTTAGGAAGTATCCCTAAGGGTACAGAGAGCTTGAAGTATATAATGATTGCAAGGCCCTTAGCGATACTGAAGCGGAGGTAAGATACTGAGTTCCACAAAGTAGCTGCTCTTCAGCTCTCCACTGACCTTGCCATTCATAGACTTACACCAAGACCTAATGTGAAGAGGCTGAATTTGAAGTGAATAAAAATCATAAAAAAGTAAAAATCTCCTTCAGATATTGGGAAAAGAGGTATTGCACCCCTAGCTTGCTCCACACAAGGGTTGAATATATATGTTGCAGTTAGGGAAGGTAATGGTTGTGAGTGAATCGAAGACTGAGATGAGGCATCCCCGCTTGGGAGTACCCAAAGGTATCACCAAATAAATCTCCCTAGGGTGAAGGGAGCCATGGGCCAAAGACAGAGGGAACTTGTAAATATCACCTAGAACCAAGAAGGATGAGTTTCAAGCACACATGAGCCACTTCCTAGAACCTACTGTTCTATTTGGGTAAAATTTGGGAGAGAGGTTGGGGTAAAAGTTCTGATTATTCTTTAGATGAGCTCTAGAATAAAAACAGCTTTATAATTGTGATCCTATTGTACCTATGAGCTGGTATCAACAGCAATGTATGGATTTCATTGAATAATGACAGCAAAAATAACTGCATGATAACCTAGGATAAAGGAATTAGTACAAAGTGATAAGGGACAAATAGTAACAATGTCAATTATACATTCATAAAAAAGGTACATAATGATGAAAGGAATACATTAAGCTAAAACAATATGAAAATAAATAACAATTTAAGAGACACAGGAAGAATAATTTCCTAATTGGCTAAACATTTTAGAATAAGACAATGAAGATCAAAGATCAAAGAAAATAAATAACAATTTAAGAGACACAGGAAGAATAATTTCCTAATTGGCTAAACATTTTAGAATAAGACAATAAAGATCAAAGACATGTCGCAATCATTTAAAGGAAATCAAGGTTCTCAAGGCAATATCAAATGCCATGCATTTGCCCTCCCAAAGTGGAAAGATGCCCTCAGAGGAGAGAGAGAAAGAGAACAGAGAACCAACGGGCTTTTTGCTCTTCTGCTCAAAAATTTACTTTTCTACAGTTGGCACAGAAGAGCTCTCTGGAGGATGCTCCAGATGTTTTCTACTCACTGATAGACTGAGTCCTCTTACCTCATGACCCACCTTGAGCTTCAAAGCCTCTCTGAGCCTCAGTGCCTATGGAGATGTCAGTTACACCTTACTCATAAGATTAGGGTTGAAATTAAGACAAATGTAAACCCTTACCCAATCCCTATGCTAGTTCTCATGCTTTTCTCTGTTAAGCATGAGTATGTCACTAATATTTATTTTACTATCCCACTCCTGGGCATATATCTGGAGAAAACCGTAATTCACAAAGATACGTGCACCCCACTGTTCACTGCCGCACTATTTACAATAGCCAGGACATGGAAGTAAGTCAGACAGAGAAAGACAAATATCATATGATATTGCTTATGTGTGGAACCTAAAAAAATAGTACAAATGAACTTATTTACAAAACAGAAATAGTCATTGATGTAAAAAACAAACTTACAGTTACCAGGGGGTAAAGGGTGGGGAGGGATAAGCTGGGAGATTGGGATTTACACATACACACTACTATATATAAAATAGACAACTAATAAGGACCTACTGCATAGCACAAGGAACTCTACTCAGTACTCTGAACTGACTTATATGGGAAAAGAATCTAAAAAAGAGTGGATATATGTATAACTGATTCACTTTGCTGTACCGCAGAAACTAACACAACACTGTAAATCAACTATACTCCAATAAAAAAAAAATAAATGAGTTCACATTGTAAAGTTCTCTAAATTGAGAACCATATATTTTGGCCGTCTCTCCCCTAAAACTCTGCTATAGTTTTACCTTTTTCAGCATGTCATATTAACGAACTCATACAGTACGTAACCTTTTCAGACTGGCTTCTTCCACTTCTCAATATGCACTATAAGATCCACCCAAGCTTTTGCATGGCAAGATAGTTTATTCCATTTACTGGTGAATAAACTCCATTGTACAGATACCACTCCAATTTCAGTCCCAAACCATGCCAACAATGTCTTCTACCCCTGCCTTCACCACCACCACTAAATATATTTGGAGCATTTTGGTTTATTCACTCTAGGGATCCTGAAACTATGGTACCTGACTATCTTCTGGCCATACTCGGCTACTACTACTGGCTACAGATGTAGCTGTGGGAAGAGTGACCCTGAGCATCAGTAAGCCAAGGTCATGACAACTGCGCACTCCCACACTCTTTCACAGACACAGAGCCCCTTACTCCCACTTAGGGGAAACATGCTGGTTAAAGTTAGAGAAATTTTCCACCAGAATTTTATAACAAGAATGTTTTAAGCTCCGGCCTCCAGTCTATGGCATAATTCAAAAGTCTACAAGTATGAACAGAGATGATCAGGACCCAACATCCTGAGTAACTTCTCATGTCAGCAGGGAAATCTCAGAGTTCAACTCCAGTTAGCACAACCCAATCTCCAGCAAAGCCTGGAAAGTCAAGTGGTTGTCCTCTATTCTCTTCCTGTTTGTTGAACATCTCTGCTCTCCCATGAAGTCCTCTTGTATGTGTGTCTGTTCGTATTGTCATGGCTTCAACTCTAGTCCCAGATGTACCTGTAAGCTATGGTCTCCATTACCATCTGACCGGTTTAGGCTGTCTGTTTCAATTCCCAATGTCTGTATGTAGTAGACACCATCTGAAGTGTCTAACCAGCTTCCACAGTTTGAACACACCCCATGATCTACAGACATAGGCATCGGCAGTCATGTTTAGAATCCAGCTATTTTTGATGAGGACAAGGGAAGACCCCAGACCCCCCAAAAAACTAAACACATTTTCTTTCTTGAGAATTTTGGAATGTAAATTAGGATCAACAACTGGGAGTTCACATTGAATGATGTCAAACAAAGCACTCTGGACTAGGATTGTTTTTCAAATTGTAGAACATAACTGATCAGTAGATTATGGGAAAAAAAATTAGTGAGTGATGACTAGCACTTTTGACAAAAATTTAAATAAAGTAAATGGTATGAGAAAATGTTATAGTATGCTGCACATAGTAAAAATAAATACTGTTTCATAAAATTTTTGTTTCAGTTGTATATGTATGCCTTCTAGGGCAAATGTAAAATGTAGTTCTTACTGTGGGTCATGGTTCAAAAGGGTAGAAAGACCCTGTTCTATAGGGAATGTCCACAAAATCTGGGTGCTCCTTTCTCAAATCCTTGTTGTTCAACAGTCTTTTTGTGTGAGGCTAAGAGGGGACAGTTAATTAAGCTTGCTTGGGTTCTATTATGAACCAAAATAGCTTCAGCTAATAAACTGGAAGCAAGAATCTGTTTGGCTGACCTCCAGTGTAGAGCCCACCCCCAATCCAAGCACCACTGGCAGAATAATGAAATCACATGATCCATAGGGCTGCCACTTCCTAATCATGAGTCAGGCAAGTTCTACAAGGAGGATATAAGATGGAAAGGAAATGCCAGGGGTTCTATTGAACTCTTTTCTGACCAAAAAGAATAATCATTTGATGATGTGGACGTGGCTAAGTTAGAAGAAAAGGGCCAGGTTCTCCTAGAATATATAAACCTTAGGACACTCCTCACAGGGTCTTCCTGGATTCCTTGTCTAAGGACCTGCCCTTTAATTCTGTTTTATATTGGAATTCCCTTTGCATCCAGGGCTAGCATGGATATCAGAATGGGAATGCTTAGTGGAGGTCCAGAATCGACACCAGTTGGGATTACTACTTATGTCAAACATATTCCACCTGTGGAAATAGCCTGTAAATACAGAGGTAGGACCCCTGTGTTTTCACTCATGCCAGATATATGACCGTGATTTCTTGGTCATAATTAAGTGGTCCAGGGGCGAGACACTGACCGTTAGTAGTTATCTGCCAAAATTTTCAAACTGAAACTGACAGATGCAGGTCATTCAAGAATGGCAGTAGATTGGGTAATTGTAAGCAACTGATCAGGAAAAAGCCAGTTTGTAGTAGGAGAGAATAAACAAATAAGTGAAGGAACAGAGAGAGGACCCAGGCAACATGCAAGTCTCTGGCTCCAGTTGACTTGAAGACCAGTTGTACCCCTGCCCTTCCCACAATTATATAAACAATACCCTGATGATCCCTCAATAAATGTCACTTCGTACTTAAGCACAAGTAGTCACCATGTGCCTACAGGATACAATTCCTTTAAGGAACAAACTGGGACCAAAAAAAAAGAAGTTTTAGTACAAAATGGCATTTTCTTGGGAGATTTCACTTTTCCCAAAGAGGATTTTGCTGGAGATGCTTAATAAGAAAGCTAATTCAAGTTGGGTCTCTGTCACTTAAGACCAAAAATATTCTATTATGAAGACCTATCCAATGCCTTTCTAAGAATAAACTTGTACAAAAGCTCAGAGAATTTCAGCAAAGCAAGATATAGAAGGAATTCTGAATAATCAGCAGTACTAAGTGTCATGTAGTATGTTGGGCTGCTATCAAACCAACTTTAGGGACTTGCCTGGTGGCGCAGTGGTTAAGAATCTGCCTGCCAATCCAGGGGACACAGGTTCGAGCCCTGGTGCAGGAAGATCCCAGATGCCACGGAGCAACTAAGCCCGTGCACCACAACTACTGAGCCTGCACTCTAGAGCCTGCGAGCCACAACTACTGAAGCCCAAGCACCACAACTACTGAAGCTCACCTGCCTAGAGCCCATGCTCCACAACAAGAGAAGCCACCACAATGAGAAGCCCATGCGCCGCAACGAAGAGTGGCCCCCACTCACCACAACTAGAGAAAGCCTGTGCGCAGCAACGAAAACCCAACACAGCCAAAAATAAATAAATAAAATAAATAAATTTATATTTAAAAAAACACCAACTTTAGAAATATGAAAGCTGAAGTCCTAAGAAGACATCTTTGAAGGCACTCAGATGCTAAATGGCTGAAGTCAGAGCAGAATACAGGTCTGTTTGAAGCTAGAGTTTAGGATTTTTTCCCCAAAACCACTTCCACAGTCTGCTGACAAGAAACTTCACCAAGGACAGTTCCTGGTTTCTCAATGAAGAGCTTGCAGTGTAACTTCATGGAAAAGGTAAAGTAATGCTGGCTCACTCACAGAATCTTCCTGAGGGAAGACAGCTTTTATCACTGTCGGTCTTGATTGGGCCCCAGGCTGCTGGAGCTGTTCATAATGTCTCCCAGTTAGAACCATTAGTGTCTGATGAGGTGTTTAATTTATATTGTGAATCAGAGGAGCACACTAAACAAATCAAAGAATAGCTACAAGTTTCCTTCCAAGCCTCCAGCACCTACTGGCCCTTCTTAGTCCTCCATCTCCACCTTCTAGAGTATATGTTTCCAAGGAAACAGATGCCTGGTGCTCTGAAAAGGCAATATGAGTTCAGACTGGATTTGCAAGATGAAGTGCCCAATGCCTAAAGAAGTAGCAGGAAAAACGCAAGCTTCTGGGAGTTGTTCCTGGCAGGTAACTGAAATCAGGCATTGGGATGCAGTGGAGCCAGGAGCACGAATCCTAAATTGAAGAGGTGATGAATCGAATTCAACAATGATGAGACTCCATCCTTGAGAAAGGCCAAGTGTGTGCTCCTCTGGTTTCTTTGTGGCCGAGGTCCTCACTGTGGTTTATGGATTTGCGTGCTCTGGAACCTTGGATCTGGTTCCCACCGAACTTCCCCCGTCTCGCCCTCATAAAGTCAGTGCTGAGTATGCACTCTCTCCATCCACCCAGTACAAGGCACAATCACAGGGGTGACCCTGTGCCTCATTCTCCCCATTATTTATCTCTCTGTTCCTGGATTTCACCACCATAAGGGCACTTCCCTGCCCAACAGAGAGATTATGAGCTTTGGTCTCAGACACCTCTGGGTTCAAACTCCAGCTCTTTCACTTATTGGTTGGGAGAGAGAACTGCTCAGAAGAAAAAGACATCAAGGTAGGGAGGGAGTTGAGGTCTTGGGGGAAGTGGCTCTGTTTGGGCCAGGGTGCTCAGACTACAGCAGGACCCTGCCCTCAGGGGCTCTATCCTGCCCCTCACTCTTTGGTCACCTGTTGGGCTCTTGTTCCCTGTCTGAGCCAGAATGCCCAGAACCCTTGGAGCCCTCCCTCTCCCAGCAAACCAGGACGACTTAGATGACACCATTAGCTTCTCTGGGCTTTGGATCCTCCCCTAAGCCCTGACAGTGACCAGCCTTACAACTGAAGCAGCATCCTCCAGCCTGTCCTTGCCCAGCCCTATTCTAATGCACCCAAACATTACTGCTCTACCAGCCTCCAGGGCTCAGTCTCATGTAGACAAGGCCTCTTATTTGGGCCACTTATGAGCTTGATTAGATTCCCAGGCTATGAGTCATGAGTCTATAATTCATAGACTGCATTCCAGCTCCTCCTGGACTGAAGCAGCCTCAGAAAGTTTGATGTCATATGCTAGTGGGCAGGTACTGTCCCTGCGGAGGAGTGCAGGCATGGCCGTCATTGGCAACTGACACCTCCCAAAGTGAGTTCCCAGGTCTCTCTCTATTTTCTTATACTATTTCTCTGCCTTCCTCTCATCTCGCTTTCTTTTTGTCTCCTTCCCTTTAACTCTGCTTCTGTTTCTTCCTCTCCCTTTCCCTCTCTTTTTCTCTCCCTCCTGCTATCTTTCCCTTTCTCATTCTTTCCCATACTGCCCCTATCCCTTTCACTCTCTCTCTCCCTGACTTCATGTCTTTCTGTCTCCCTCCATCTCCCTCTTTTCCTTGTCTGCTAAAGCCATAAGCCGTTTCCCCAGAAAGCTGGAAGAAGCCTGCAGAGTCCCACTTGTTAGCTGCCATCCGACCCATCCTTCATATTCCAAAGAAGGAACTGGGTTCTCTCCCATTAGCAGTTTGTACTCCAGGGGACCACAGATACCCATGTGCCAAGGGAAGCTAGACGACCCCAGACTTGCATCAGAGTGCACTAGAGATGCTCTCCACGCTCCTGAGAGAGGCCCACCCTGGGAAGTCCCCATGGGGTGGCAGCTCAGCCCAAAGGAGGAGTCTGAGGCAACTTCTAGCTCCCCTGCCCCCTCAGGCCACCTCCACTGCTTGCCACTTAATACTGCTCCCTGCAAATGCTGTCACACAGTGCTCCCCCCGTCACCAATTCTCCTGTGCCAACCATATGGGAAGGGTGATCTGTTACCTCCCTGAAAGCAAGGCTAGAGCTGTATATGGTCTCATTCCCCCAAAGGCTCCAAAGAGAGCTGTGCTCTTGAAGTGGCTTGTGTAATTATCCATGTGGGACCACGCACGTGGGAACCCTTAAGCATTGTTCTTGGCCTTCCGTCTAACATGTAATTTAAACACAGGCTTTTTCTTCTGTCTGCTGAACTGAAGTTGAAGGAAACGACCTTCTGCCAGCACTAACCATGAGGAGCCCTGGGGGTAAAGGCTGCCCCATCCCTAGGTTTGGGTACTGCTAATTATTTCCCTTCAGCACCAGGGACAGCATCCTCATGCAGCTCATGCGGCTAGGGGCCTGGGGCCAGCTCTTCTCTAGCCTTGCCTGACTTCCCAAAGGGACCCTCCATATCAGAAGCAACATTAAAGGAGAAAGGGATATGATAAGATCCTGACAAATTTCTCCATTTACAGATGGGAAAATCCAGCTGGGAGGGACTGGGGCAAGTCCACAGAAACAGAGCCCTCTCCCAAGTTCCAAACCAGAAATCCTTCTATGAGTTGTCTCCCTCTGGCCTCAGATGGCATATCTTTAAAGCCCTTAAGGTAACTGGGGACATGTGCATATATTTAGATGTATGCATTTTCCTGAGTCTGTGAGTATAGTGCTTGGGCATGTGTTCAGTTGTGAGGGTTTTTTTACAGGATTTTTAGGATTCAATTAGGTAAAGGATATTGTAAAGCACTCACCATAGGGCTTGGAGTAATAATTTGTCCCCTTCCTCCTTCACTCTCTTTGATCTCTTCTATGGACGTCAGGAAAAGGATGCTTTATAAAATTTTTTTCTGTCTTGTTATCATTATCTAAATTACCACAATAGGTTGAAATAAAGAGTATTTTACCTCCCTGTTTCCCTACACTGGAGGAGACCAGGAGAATGGAAATAATTGGAGGGTAAGAAAAATTATTTCTCATTCAGTAAGATAGCTGCATCCACTCAAACCTTTTTTTTCTTTTTTTAAGTTGCTGTACACACACACACAAAAAAGGTGTTTTATAGGATTTTATGTAGAAGAAAAATAATAGAAAAGTTCTACAGAAATCATTGACAAGCTTATTTTGTTTGTTCCAACAGTCAGGCAGTTTTCCCATCAGATACCACAGAGAGTGAGTGCTTTGAATATATTCCTTTGGATACTGTAAGCAATTTTCAACAGCAATTATTTAAAATATTTATGAAAAGTTTTGGAAAAATCTGTCTCCCAAAAAGCGTGTAGATAAGTATCAAAATGTCTGTTTCTAGAGGGCAGATCTAATACTGGAAAGAGCTTTCAAAGCAATTGAACAGCCTGCATTAAAGCTATAAGGGAGATCCATATAAAAAGTGCTCCAAGAATATGTAAGTACGATTAAAACATAAGGATAGTTTGGGCTTATTCGTTTGCCTTTGTTATACACATCTCCTTTAGGTTAGTTTAGTGGCAAGAGAAGGTTTTTCACATCTATGAAATACAATCAGAATTTATAACTTAAGTGTAAGTCAAAAACAGAATTCAGACCCTGATTCACCCTTCTTTTTAAAACATGCTCCAAAATAGAATTGGTCAGCAGAAATATTGATATGCATTTATGTTAAGTGTTTACCATATAGCAGGCACTGTGCCTTAATTTATTTAATTCTCAGCCCTGCAACCCTGGGAGACAGGTATCATTACCCTCATTTTATAGACGAGGAAACTGAGGTTCGATAATTTGCTCGAGGTAACAGAGCATGCAGTAGTGTTGGTGCTGGAACCCAGGATCATCTGACCCAGAAACTAAGCTATAAATTACAAGTCATGTACTTGGAATAGCACCATGGCTGCCCTCAGTGAAGGAGTAGAGGGGCAGATAGCTCTCAGACCTGGCCACACATCTAATGCCGCAGACCCTGTTTCCTGGACTGATGAAATTGTTGCATGAGCCAGGGACTGTGCGTGATGGTCCTGAGAAGAGAACATGCTAGTTTGTTGTTTCCACAATTCCCAGGACCCTCCCCTTCCCCTCTTCCTATCCCTTCTGCTCTCCTCCATTCTCCTGCAACACCAACTCAAGGCTTCCTGGAGCCAGGAGAAAGTCACCTGGAGGAGCCAGCAGTGAAATCTGCAATATTCACTCAGACTCCCGAATGACATGCCCAGAGGCTTCAGGCCAGGATGGAGGGAAATACAGCTGCAAACCACGAGGGCAGTGGTGCCTTTGGCAACTCAGAGGTTTGGGAAGGAAATGGAGGGAATGCTTGCTCAGAACATAGTTTCTGATGCCTTTACTTCATCCTGGAATTACAAATAGCATGTCTGTGCTGGAATGACACCCCAAGAGACTATTTAGTTCAATTTTTTTCCACTGACAGGTTGAAGGTGAAGCTCAGAGGCCAAGTGAACTGCCAGTAGTGGCAAAGTAGGTAAACAGATCACAGGTGGTTACACAGCAGGCAGGTGGCAGAGCCCAGACATAATGAGGAAGTTAAGACCTGCTCCCCAGCTGGGTGCATGATGCAGCCAACCAGCCCAACCTTATGGCCACTGTGATGGTTAATTTTTTGTGTCAGCTTGACTAGGCCACGGGATGCCCAGACACCTGGTTAAACATTATTTCTGGGTGTGTCTGTGAGTGTGTTTCTGGAAGAGATTACCTTGTGAATTGGTGGATTGAGTAAAGCATATGCCTTTCCCCAATGTAAGTGGGCATCACACAACCTGTTGAGGGTCTGAATGAAACAAAAAAGCTGAAGAGGGTTAGATTCTCTCTCTGCCTAACTACTTGATCCGGGACATCAATTTTCTCCTGCCCTTGACTCTCCTGGTTCACCAGCCTTTAGAGTGGGCTGGAATCTACACCATCAGCCCTCGGCTCTCAAGGCTTCGACCTACACACCAGCCTTCCTGCTTCTCCAGCTTGCAGATGGCAGATCATGGGACTCCTCAGCCTCCATAATCATGTGAGCCAATTCCTTATAATAAATTTTATTTATTGAAATTAATCTCCTATTGGTTCTGTTTCTCTGGAGAACCCTGACTAATACAGCTGCCTTTGTTGGTTTCCCACTCTGTAATAGTGTCTGTAAGAGAGACCAACTCACACTGGCTTAAGCAAAAAGGGAGGCTTATCAGAGGCTCTTGGTGGTTTGCCAAGCTGCATTTAAAGAAGAAGCCAACAACCAAGCTTCAGAGAGGCAGAAAGCTGGATCATCTGGGCCTTAAACGTAGAACCTGGAATTAAGCGTCATCAGGATTCCCTTTTTCCAACCATTGTCTCGGCTTCTCTCTGAGCCCTGGCTCTATTCTTCCCTTTCAGAACTGATTTCTACATGGGGTAAGGGACATGGCTACTGGCCATTCCACATCTGTATTGAAGCAAAAAGCCTTTTCCGTGCCCCTACCCAGGGAAGGATTATTGGCTGGTATTTATATGCCCAGCCCTGTGCATATGGGAGTGGGAGTATTATGACAGGCATTCTACATTAGAGACACATAACAGGAGTGAGAAAAAAATCAAGTACTCAAAAAATCATAGGGATGTTTGGACAGAATTTCGGAGGCTCTTCAGCCCTCTGCCTGTGCTATGTGCATGCAGATGGAGCCCCCAAAAGTGACTGTAACTGGGCAGGGCCTCGACACAGACTTTAAAATTGCAGATTGACCTTGTTCATGCCATAACCTTCCACAGAAAAATGTGAAGGATTATTTGCAGGAGAAGTATATGCATGTGCTGGTCAGAGGTCAAAGGACAAATGTCCACACTAAAATAGGACCTCAATACATTGAGTTGGATCCACATGAGCAAAGAGACAAGAGGTGAAGCCACAGTTGTCCTAGGATCAGTGCTGGATGAGGGTAAGGTGTTTGGTACCATGAGTAACAGAATTTTACTTCTCCGTTTAAAATTGCTGGGTGCCTGGAGGCAGAATTGTCTTGGAAGACAGTTTAAGCCCTTTATTTCTCAGATGAGGAAACTGAGGTCCAGAGAGGGGAAGCAACTTGTCCAAAAATGCACAGGTAATTATTCGGAAGGTTTAAGACTAGAAGCCAGAATTTCCAGAGCCCAGAACGGTGTTCTTCCCTACTGTCTCTCCCTGTGAAGGCCCATTACCCTGGGCCACCCAACCTTAGATGCTTCTTTCCAATCTCCCTTAGATGGAACTAGGTGGAAAAAAAATCAATAACCCTCATCCCTTCTCTAAACGTCCCTGTAAATTACCAGGGTCTTGGGACCCTGGCAGCAGCCTACTTATATAAGGGATGAAGAAGAGAGAGAGAGGCAGAGAGACAGACAGAGAGACTCCAGAATACATGGGGCTGCCTGCTCTCCAGGGAAGCCTCAGACAGTGACCAGCCACTTGGGCTCCCAGCCCTGACGCCTCCATAACTGCCCTTTTGCAATGGAGCTAAAGAAAATGGAGGTGGAAAGAATGTGGGAGGAAAGAAAAAGAGGAAGGTAAAAACAGTAAGGGAAAAAGAGGAAGACAAAGAGGAAGGGAGGGAAGGAGGAAGAAAGAAGAAAAAGAAAGACAAGGAGAGACAGAGAGATGTGGTTGGCCACATGCAGAGAAAGAGAAAAGTGGTGACAGTGAGTCAGAGGTCAGGGTCACAAAAAGAATGTGAGTTACAGAAGCACTGACCCTGCTGTTAACAAGGGGCTGGGTTTCCGACCGATCAGGAGGATAAGCATCAACAGACCTCTGCAGAAGGAGAATGAGCTGAGAGTGAGGGTAGCCTACTTTCCTTCCATGGGTCATCCGATCACAGCTGTTTACTAACACCCACAGTGGCTCTCCAACCAGGAGCTGCTAGTGATACAAAGTCATACCCTCACCATGCTTGCCCAGAGGCCTGAGCCTAGCTGTGGAAAGCTTCTTAAATGAAAAGACCACTAACTGAGGAGAATCACTCATCCAGTATATGTTCATTCCATGCCTACGATCAGCTCACCTAGTGGAAACCTTGAACAATCAGTCTCCTAATCCTGGGCTCCCACATTTTTCCAAGCCGTACTGCCTTCCAGTTGGCAAAATCATCAACTGTCTCCTTCTTCATCATGATGATTATCATCATCATCACCTTCTTCTTCAGAGCAGCTATTCTTCACTGAGTGCTTAATACTAAGCCAGACACAGTATTAAGTATATTATGTATGCTATGTCTTATCTTCACAATTACTGTGTGAGGGAGGCCTGAGGTATATCCCAGTTTTGCACAACCAAGGCAAGTAATCAGAAAAGTTATATAACTTTCCTGAGAACAAACAGCTGCTGCAAGTCAGAGTCAAGCCTCATAGCCATAGGGTCTTTTCTATTCCAAAGTACCTAAAATGAGCTAAAGAAAAGGAACAAGTGAGGTCTCGTTGACAATCCTCACCACTTTAATACTCTACCCACTTCACATGCAGGGACATTGCCAAGTATCAATAGAGGCTCTTTGCCTTAAACATGGATTGGCTTTTAGAAAAGTTTGAGTGAGTCCAATTTTGTTGAATATGTACATTCTTTGCACAGGGAGCCCACATACTTTCTCATTCCCTAATTTACTTGTACCTTCATTCATTCAACAAATATTTATGGAGAGCTTAGATTATGTCTGACACTATTCTAGGTGTTTAGAATATAGGTGTGAACAAACCATACAAAGCCTATAGTCCAATTAAGGGAGATAAACAAACAAATAAATAGGTCAATATGTAGTATAAATACAAATAGGAATAATCGCTATGAACAAAAAGTAAGAAGAGAGAAAGTGGTGGGAGGTGTTATTTCAGATAGTGTGGTCAGGGACAGCTCTCTGAAGATGAGACATTTACTAGAAGCTTAAATGAAGTGAGGGGCTGAGTTATAGGGACCTCTGAGAGAAGATCAATCCTGAGAGAAAGGCAAGTGCAAAGGTCCTGGGGCAGAAGAATCCTTTGTGTTCAAGGCGCAGTGAGGAGGTCAATACTGCTGGAGAGAAGATGAGGTCAAAGCAGGCAACTGATAATTAGGGGCCTGGAGGGCTTGAGGTGAAGTTGGAATTTTACTCAGAGAAATATCACGCTATTGAGTGGGAGTGTCATGTTCAGATTCGCATGTTACAATGGTCCCTCTGGCTGCAGAAAGAATGCATGAAGGCAGGAAGACCAGTTAGGAATCTCTGGCCAGTGACCAGGTGACAGGCCATGATGGCTTGGGGTAGATGGTAGCAGAGGATCTGCAAGCAGTGGTCAGGTTGGAGATACTCTGACCAACTGGATATGCAGTGTGAGAGAAAAGAGAGGAGTCCGGGAGTACTGCGGTACTTTGGTGTACAAGGCTGAGCAAGAGGGTGAATTGAGGCAATGTTCCCTAATTTAGAGGATACTCGGGAAGTGTTATTTGGGGAGAAAAGGGGCAAAAAATCACGTGTCCGGTTTGACACATGCATATTTGGAGATGACTATGAGCCATCTAAGTGGAAATATTAAGTATGCAGATGAATATATGCCTAGAATTCAAAGAGGAGAAACAAAAATGTGAAAGTCATCAGCATATAGATGATATTTAAAGTCATAGGACTAGATATGGTCACCCAGGAACACACATAAATGAGAAGAGAAGAAGGCAGGGCTGAGCCCTGGCACATCCAACATTTAGAGATCAAGAGGACACAGAAGCCCCAGCAAAGGCACTGGGAGTGAGCACCAGAGAGGCGGGGGGACATTACCAGAGAGTGCAATGTCCCAAAACCAGGGGAAGAGAGGGCTTCAAGCAAGAAGGAATCAAAACTTTCCCCAATGCTGTGAAATACCCAGGTCCTAGGCTCTTTGCCTGGGCTGCTAAGAGTGCAGCTGAGCAGTAGGGCCATGTGATAGCCTAGGTGAGAAATGGAGGAGTTCCCATAACCAGGCTGTCCTGACATCATGCCTTTGAGCTTGACTCTGGAAAAATGTCAATCCTGAGAGACAGCTGGGCAATCAGAGGCCCATAACACACTTCTCCAGACCTTGGATGACTCTCAGGGGATACACTCCTCCCAGAGCAAGAACTGTGTCTGTATGCCACATGGCTAGCTGGAGGTCACCATAGATTCTGTGGCCAGAGTGGACCACTGGATCTCTCTCAGTACCAAGTGCTTGGAGTGTCAGAATATAAGACAGTCTCGGTGTTATTCAGGAATATGGTGGTTTATTAAATGACACACATGCAATCAGAAAAGTAGGCCAAGTCTAAAATCTGGAATGTACTCCACACCCCCAACAGGCTTTCTGCATCCCCTCCAGGCCATGGGCCCAGACCCACATGGGTCACCTGGGCATAACTGGGTAGAGTTAGCTAACTTCAACATGGGTGGCTAGGGCTGAAAACTGCCATAATATTATACAGATAACTGTTATATTAACCTTCTTAATTTTAGCTCTTCCTTGAATAAGTTTCTTGGTTCTAAACTAACCAAAGCATGAGCCTCAATGAAAATTCTCAAGAATACAAATTCTATAGATGACCTCATTTCAAAATATGACCACCACACGCAGAGGGTTGACGAGGGAGGGGTGCACTTGCTTCACTGGGAACTAGATTTGACCAACCTCCTCACCGGGACTATGTGAGCTTGGCTGAGCACCTGTCCTCAAGAGGCCAACAGATCCCCTTGTGGACGCTTGCCTAGCTGGCTGAGACTGGGCAGCCTCAGAGGACATTTAAGGGGTGTTGCTTACTATAACCAAGAAGCCAGCTGCCTCCTCTTTCTCTGCTTCCTATGTCTCATAAAACGATCCCCCTTTTCACCTACGACAAACCACTGGTAGAACTCAGCAACTTCTGAGTCCCCCTAAAAAATCCACACACACAAAAGAATTTGTTAACTAGATGAATGTGCCTGAGGATATCCTGGAGGAGAGAGAGGAGACGGTTTACATCACCGACCCTACAGCAAAAAGCTTCAAAAGCCCCCCTGGACATTTGTGTTCTCCCAAGTTTCTGACTTCCTTTAACGTTGGGCCCACATCCTGCTGCACCCACTCCACCCCACCCTCTCATCCTCAGACTCGGGACTCTTGTCTCTTCTTACATCCTATCCTTGTCTTATGCATAGCAGTGTGGAAACCACCTTTTTTTTCCTTTTTTTTTTAAATAAGACACATTGTTGAGAGCAGTTCTAGGTTCACAGCAAAACTGAGAGGAACATATAGAGACTGTGCATATGCTCCCTGCCCCCCACAAGGTGTACAGCCTTCCTCATTATCAACATTCCCCACCAGAGTGGTATGTTTGTTACCGACACATCTTAATCATCCTACTTTACATTATGGTTCTCTCTTGGTGTTGTGTGTTCTATGGGTTTTGACAAACGCATAATGACGTGTATCCATCATCGTAGTACCATACAGAATAGTCTCACTGCCCTATTCATTCCTCCCTCCCTCGCAACCCCTGGCAACTACCGATCATTTTACTGTCTCCAAAGTTTTGCCTTGTCCAGAATGTCATATAGTTGGAATCACATGGAATATAGCTCTTTCAGATTAGCTTCTTTCACTCAGTAATATGAATTTAAGTTTCTTCATGTCTTTTCATAGCTTGATGGCCCATTTCTTTTTAGCACTGAATAATATTCCACTGTCTGGATGTACCACAGTTTATCCATTCATCTGCTGAAGGACATCTTGGTTGCTTCCAAGTTTTGGTAATTATGAATAAAACTGCTATCATCATCTGCATGCAGGTTTTTGTGTGGATATAAGTTTTCAACTTTGGGGGATGAATATCAAGAAGCATGACTGCTGGATAGTACGGTAAGTGTATGTTTAGTTTTGTAAGAAACCACCACATTGTCCTCCAAATCGGCTGTGCCCAATTCACTGCAGTAAGTGGGAGTTTCTGTTGCTCCACATCCTCACCATCATCTGATGTTACTATTCTGGATTTTGGCCATTCTAATAGGTGTAGTGGTATCTCATTATTGTTTTAATTTGCATTTTCCTGATGATGTGTGATGTAGATCATCTTTCATATGCTTATTTGCCATCTGTATATCTTCTTTTGTGGAGTAACCACGTTTTTAATGTAACTTGAGCAGGTTCTTGGGGAGTTGCCTCCAACCCCAAACCCGTCAATGTCCTTTTTTCTTCTGATAACCAAGACCATTTCTATGTTGTTTTCTTATACTTCTGAGTCTATCTGTTCACTTAGACTCGTACTCTGAACAGCATCATCTTTATTTCTTCCTCCAATCATGACCCAAGGCCTGATGAAACAATCATTATTTCTGACAATTGATAAGGTTATTTGTAATGTAATCTTGCACGATAATAAAAGCAGCTCCTGTGCATTGCACACTGACTATGCGCTGGGCACTCTACTAATCACTTGCAGTATCTCATGTTTTGCAATCTGTGCAACAGCCATGGATGTCACTAGTCTCACTCCCACTTTAGAGTTGAAGGAGCTGAGGCCACATTGCTAACAAGAGGCAGAGCCCATCACCCTAAGCATACTGTTTCTGGAAGGATAAAGACTGAAGGTTCATGCCCCTCCTAACTTACAATGGTTCAGAAGAGCCCTGCTCACCACTCTGAAAGATCAGGAATCATCTCTCCCTATCCTGACATTCACAGGGACAGGACTCTTGGCTCAGGAAGGCAGACTCTGCTATTTCAAAACTACTGGGTTCTATGCAATGAAGCAAGTTTCTAATCTTTTTATTTTTTTTTGAACCAGGTTTTTTTTTGGTTTTTCTTTTAATTATAGACCAGAGGTACTGTGTGTTCCATGAACAATCATCTTACTGACATGTTATTCTGAAGCTTGACTTCATTCACCGTGATACATGCTGGTTATGAAACACGCAACTGAATAGAGTTGTAATGAAGTGAGACTGGGGAAAGATTAAATTGGAATCTGAACTAATGCCAACTAAGGGACCCTACCTCCACTTTATTATTATTATTATGTTTAATAAACAATCATTCATGCTCTGAGGAAAGGGAAACAATCAGAGGCACAGCAGGGAAGCCATAAAAGAAATGCTTTAAACCTTGAATAAAAACATGTTTGTTCAAACCCAGAGCTGGTCTTTTTTTTTTTACTTTTTAATTCAAAATGAATGCAGCGAATCGTCGAACACCTAGAGTTATTGAGAGGCATAAAAGTGGAGCTAGAGTTTGCAGAGAGAAGGCAAAGGCAAACCTCTTCTTCTCCTCCTCCCAGCTGAGGCCCAGCTACCTGCAGAAGGGAAGACAGTCCCAGGCTTCAAGGGGGTAGCTGGTGCATCACTCCAACAGCCTTAACACCTGATGAACAGAACTGATAGCTCTTCTCTGTCTCCCAAATACTTGGAAAGATGTTGATCCCCCAGGAGGAAAATGAGCATAATCTGTCCAGAACTAAAGAGATTAGCCACATGTAGGAACACCTCAAAGGATAGATGTCACCCCAACTAAAGAAGAGAGGAATTGGCCTGGACATCAAAGCAAAGCACAGCCAAAGGTAAAGCTACTGTTGTTAAATTATTAATCTATCCGAGAGGAGCTGTGTGCATGGAAAGTTTGCCAGCATGGAGCTTAGATTAAGGAGTGAGCAATAATGTATTGATGTTTGTCAGCACTGTCTGATGGACAGACAGTGACTCTAGCCTGGGAGGCATCTTTGGTCACTAAAGAGATTGCTCTCTCCTGAGGTAAGTGACATGGAGGTGGACCTAGGCAGATAATGTCTGTGCTCCGACTGCGTTTTCCAGCCACGTCTGGGACGTGGCTGTATCGATCAGGGTCCCCCCAGCAGGGTACAGCACACTCAAACTAGGACAAGGCAAAGAGGTACAGGAAGAGTATAAGTAAATCACAAATGAATAATAACACTGCCCCCTAGGGTCAAGGGAGAAAAGAAAGGGGACACTCAGGAGAACCAAGAGGAAAGAAAAGTATGGACATACATCCTGGGAAGAGCTGTGATATCCATCCCATCCGGGGACATAGCTAGTCCCAGACAACGTTGCAGGGAGGGAGCCAAAGAAATCACTACACTGATCATACCCTCTCCCCCTCTCTCCGGTCACTTGCTGGTGCTCCCCCACTATACCACCCCAACCAGAAGCCAGTGTGAAAGAGAGCTCTTTGGTATTATCCCTATAGATCATCCTCCCGGGGCAGAGAAGGCTGGAGAGACAATTTAGAGGGACAAATGGAAGGTGTCTAGCCCAGCATCATAGCAGAGAAGTCTGGCACATGCTTTAAAGTTAACACGAGCCTACATTTAAATTCTGGCCCTGCCATTTAGAGCTGCATGACTGTGAGCCAGTCACTTCACTTCTCCTAGCTTCGGTTACTCCATCAGTGAAGTGACATATTAACACTTTTTTGGTCTGGCCATCGCTGCAGCAACTAGTCACACAGAAGGGTAGCTTCAGGGCCCCTTGGCCCAGCTGCATCAAGCGTCTCTTGCATTCTCCCCCAAGGATCCTGTGCCCTTCCCTGTGGAATGCCTGCAGGAGCCCACTCGACCATCCTGGCATATATGCACAAACTTGGAAGCTGGAAGGACTTAACAACACATCCTGGGCATAACCAATGATGGACAGAAATCAGGAAATGAATATTTCTATGTCTTGAGCAGACAATTCTGAAGCACATTCTACCCAGAGGCTCTCTGGTGGGATTGAGCCCCAGTTGCCCACAACAGTGACCAGCCCAATAAGAGACCCTTGGATCACCTTCCCTTCTTCCCTACTCAACCCTTCCCAGCACCCACCAACTCCGATTCCCTGGGATGACATCCCCAAATAAACTAACTGCATTCAAGCTGTGGTCTCAAGCCATGCTCTTGGGGAAACTCCACCTAAGGTTAAAAGAACGTTTGTACTCAGCACACATTGGACGCTCAATAAATGGGGGTTCTGAGGACTGTAATGATAATCCCTAACTGCTCATAGGGTTTCCTGATATTTGGAAGGGTGTGATCTAGGTGGAAGGAATATCCTTCACAACACAAGTAATTTGGCACCCAGTTCACATGTTGGTCTTTGGTGAGTTTGATTATTGTGAGTGAGTCTCCAGACTCATTGCCTGTGGGAGCCCTGACAATATTCCGAGGACTCCGTCTGAATACTAGGAGCCCCAGGAGTCCCGTCCTCTCCTAAGGCCCGGCCCGAGCTGCCAGTCCTCCATGCCCTGACATCTCTGCCAACATTCGTATTTGTCTAAGTCTAGGAGAAGACCCCTGTCTCTGGAGAGGATGACCCCCACTTTTCAGGGAGCCCCCAGCAGCCCCATGGCTCTGGGAATCTCTCGGTCTTCTCAGTTCCCAGGGCTGCAGGCTCTCTGTGTGGAGCCTTGGAAGAAGAGCCAACAAAGAAAAGTCTAAACTATTCTGAGAGTAATCCATGGCCTCCCAAAGGCTTCCATCTGCTTTCCCACTGTCCACAAAGTGGCCCTGTCTTTGAAAGAGCCTGGACCTGGCATCCAGCTATAACTACGGGAATGGTCAGAACACAAACTTTTACTTTTACTGGCTCTACTGTGTGCCAAGCACTGGGCAATGTGCTCTGCGTGATTTATTTCATTTAAACTCTACAGCAACTCTGTGTGTCAAGAAGCACTACCCCCATGTCTTACAGAGAAGACAGCAAGGCTCAGAGAAATTGTGTAGCTTGCTCAGACAACTTAGTCGCATATGTGAGATTCAAACATAGGTCCATCTGATTCCAAAACCAACTCTCTTTCCCCTGTTTGGAAAAAGAATAGCAATGCAAATAACCAGTTAGGTTTCAATCAGGTAACAAATGATATTATAAAAATAATAGAAAAGCAAACATAAGTAAATAACTAAAGCTTATTTATGTGACTTCATACGTTTGATCGTCTTCTTGTTTTTACTTCTAAAACGAAAAGCAGAGAGAGTACATCAAACAGCAGAGAGGATGGGAAAAAGGGGATCCCAAGCTTCTGAGTCATTCTCAGTGTAGATCTGGAGAAGTCAGCTCCCAGGTCTCCCGTGACCTATGGGATGTTGTGGGAACCCAAATGTCAGAGGAGGAAGTACACCTGTACCATCTGAATGCAGCCTGTACTCTGGTTTCCAGCAAGCAAAGATTGGTGAAATGCCTTAATGAAAGGTGCCCTTTGAACCCCTTTCTGTTCATTACAGAGAGGCTCAGTGTGACACTAGAAAATTATCTCAATTGTTTTCTTTCATTGGAGACATATGCTGTAGCCCACATTTTTCCATTTTCATTTCATCCATAAATCACAGCAAGTACTATGATTTGGAAGCAGCATATAGCATAAGTTGAATGTTTATGTGCCATTGCTTTGCTCATAAAACCTTTATTAATTATTAATGAGGCCAGTAAATTTGAGATCAGGAGGCTTTTCACAGCTATTCTTACCAAAAAAAAAAAAAAAAAAAAAGTTTCCAGTTCACAACTTCCAAGAAGAGTCTGATCCAGCTAGCGATGTTAACAGCTGCCAACTCTAAAGACTCCCCTCCCCAGCTTTGTGAGGTATGCAGGTAGGGAAGTTATCACAACATGCTTTCTCCGTGTTCTAGGACCAACTGTGCTCATAATTCCTTTAGATTTCACCAGTGTGGGCTTTGGGGCCCATCCATGTGATACCAACATTTATACCTTTAAAGAAAGGCATTCTATAGGGCTCTGCTGTAATCAATGATGCGCTGAAGCAGTGGAAAATAAGCTTTAAGAATGTTGGTTGTCTAGAAACAATGAAGCATAGGGTTCCACTGGCACTTCTGAAAATAGCTCCCTTTAAATACAACTATATAGTCTTCTGATTTTATAATTCTGGGTAATTTAACAATCATTCTCTGATGAACTAAGATCTTTCCTCTAGGCCCCCTACAAAGGTATTATACAGTGATCATCAAGGCTATGGGCTTATTAGCGAGACCACAAGTTTTGGATCATATTGTCTCAGCACCTCTTTCTGAATTGTACTTTACACTGTAGCATCCTGCTTTGCCTGATGGTAAGGGCTACCACAAGAAGGAGCAAAAAAGACCTGTTATTATATTCAGGAAAGATTTTGATGAAGACACTTCAAGTCTACCATTCAATATCTCCTACATAGACAATAAAGTTGATTACTATGTTTCTTTTCTAAACTTGGGCACTAGGAATCTTAGAAATGAACATTCAACTCATCAGTAGTAAATATCCTAGATTCACCAGCCTTTATTTCTGGATTCTAACAGCCTACCCCACCTCAGCCATCTTGACCTTGTGTCCTGATTTAAATTTTTCCTGGTCCTGGGATCTATTTCCTTATAGTACATAAATTTTATTTTACATATTGTTGAAAGCTAACTTTTAAGCTTTGTATCATTAAGTAAAATATTGTCTAACATGTATTTATATTGTTTTCCCCTTGTAACTACAGCTGACTGAATTAGTTTCCAACTAACTTCAGTGTTTATTTCAACACTTCAAATAACATCAAACAACTGGAATTAGACTCTGCTTTATTCTGGAAAACAAAAACATGCCTGAATAGGTTAAGGAACTTGCTGAAGAAAATTAATAAACCTGGAGATTGTTTCATTATTAAGCTTCCATTTAAAGTTTCAATTTCACTTCAGGGAACAACATCCATGTGATACCAACGATTATACCTTTAAAGAAAGGCATTCTATAGGGCTCTGCTGTAATCAATGACGTGCTGAAGAAGTGGAAAATAAGCTTTAAGAATGTTGTTTTTCTAGAAACAAAAGGTGGGGAGCTTCAGATGTTCTGATTCACAGCAGAGGAGTTTGTCTGTTTGCTGTATTCCTTTTTCTGTGCCACTGTCAGTTTTAGAGGATTACATAAAATTTGGGAAAGAATGACTGATGCCTGTCATTTTGAGACAGTTTTGGCAAGCTCAGCCTTTCTGATTTTGGTTTATTTAAACATGATTGGCAGCTGAAAGTGAAGTCCTACCAACTAATACACTCTAGAAATAACATAACTCTCCAAGTATTTCCCAAGACTGATAGGTTTCTGCCTACTGCATGCAGAAGATGATTAACCAGAAGATGCTACTGCACATCTTCTGACCAGTAGATTTCCAGTAATAGTGCCCTGAACAACAGGACACAGGTGCCCATGGACAATGAAGACATAATCTAATTAATATCAATTTTGAAAGACAGTCCACATAGAAAGGTAGGATATGTGCATTTTTGGGTTTGGCACTTGAAGGAGGGACCGGACTGGTAACATACATGTGGCATCTCCAATTTAGAGGAAGTAAATGTGATTCAACAAGATCCTCAAGTCTTCAAGTACAAAAAGGTAAAGTGGGAAGGTAAGATGTCCAAAGAAGAATCTGAAGACAAAAAGACAAAATCTAAAGTACTCAACCATAACAACTGAAAAGACATACCATATTCTTAGATAGATGCAATTAATCTTACAGAGATTTTCCTTAAGTTAAAAAATTAATTAATGGATTAGCAAAAAAATTCCATCATATTGTTTTCTGGAGCTTATGCAAGTTAATTATAACATCCATTTGGAAGAACAAGCAAATAAGAATAGCCATAAAAATCCTGAAAAAGAAGAGCTGGGGCTAGAGAAGATGTTGTGGCTAGTTCTAGATATTAAATTACAAAACTTTTATAATTAAAATAGTGTGGTGTTGATGTAATAAATAAAAATACATACAAATGAAAAACAGAACATCCAGATGTAGACCCAATTTTTTTTTTTTTTTTGAGGTCCGCGGGCCTCTCACTGTTGTGGCCTCTCCCACCGCGGAGCACAAGCTCCGGACGCGCAGGCTCAGCGGCCATGGCTCATGGACCCAGCCGCTCCGTGGCATGTGGGATCTTCCCGGACCGGGGCACGAACCCGTGTCCCCTGCATCGGCAGGCGGACTCCCAACCACTGCACCACCAGGGAAGCCCCTAGACCCAATTTTATATGGAAATTTAGTGTACCAAAAAGGCAGTACCTCAAATCAGTAGAGAAAAAATTAATAAGTGATGTTAAGATAACTGGATAACCACGTAATTAAGATTGAATCTATTCCTCATATCATGCTCAAATATATATTCCAAATGGATCAGGTATTTAAATGTAAAAAAAAAATAAAATGAAATCTTATAGGTACTTAAAAAATGGGTGGATTCCTCCATAATCTAGGAGTAGGGAAAACTTTTCTAACTATGACTTAAAATCCAAATCCCTTAAGAAAAAGGATTTATATACTTGACATTAAAATGAAAACAAACTCTAGGGGAAAAATAGCCATAAGAAATTTCAAAACTGAATGGCAAACTGAGAAAAAGATCTTCAATTTATATCACAAAGGGTTACTATTTCTAGTATATAAAGACTTTATAAAAATTGGGCTTCCCTGGTGGCGCAGTGGTTGAGAGTCCACCTGCCGAATGCAGGGGACGCGGGTTCGTGCTCCGGTCCGGGAAGATCCCACAAGCCGCAGAGCGGCTGGCCCCGTGGGCCATGGCCGCTGGTCCTGCGCATCCGGAGCCTGTGCTCCGCGGTGGGAGAGGCCACGGCAGTGAGAGGTCCGCGTACCACCAAAAAAAAAAAAAAATTCTACAAACAAACAATAAATGCTGGAGAGGGTGTGGAGAAAACGGAACCCTCTTGCACTGTTGGTGGGAATGTAAATTGATACATCAAAAAGACACATGCACCCCAATGTTCACTGCAGCACTATTTACAATAGCCAGGTCATGGAAGCAACCTAAATGCCCATCGACAGATGAATGGATAAAGAAGAGGTGATACATATATACAATGGAATATTAGCCATAAAAAGGAACAAAATTGGGTCATTTGTAGCGACCTGGATGCATCTAGAGACGGTCATACAGAGTGAAGTAAGTCAGAAAGAGAAAAACAAATATCATATATTAACGCATATATGTGGAATCTAGAAAATGGTACAGATGAACCAGTTTGCAGAGCAGAAATTGACACACAGAAGTAGAGAAAAAACGTATGGACACCAAGGGGGGAAAGTGGCAAGGGGTGGTGGTGGTGGTGTGATGAACTGGGAGATTGGGATTGATATGTATACACTGATGTGTATAAAATGGATAACTAATAAGATAAATAAATATTTTTAAAAGACTTTAAATAAAACAACAAAAACTTTATACACTAAATATTGCATGCAAAATTAAAAGGCAAACAATAATTGGGAACATATTTGCAAGAAACACAACCAAAATTTTTAATAAAAAAAAAAAAAAGAGTGCCAGACCACTTAATGGGGAAAGGTTAGTCTTTTCAACAAATGGTGATGGGAAAACTGAATATCTACATGCAAAAAAATGAAGTTGGACCCTTACCTTACACAATATACAAAAATTAACTCAATATAAAAGACCTAAGCATAAGAACTAAAACTATAAAAACGCTTCAAAGAAAATATAGGAGGAAAGCTTCATGACATTGGATTTGGCAATGATTTCTTAGATATGACACCAAAAACATAAGCAACAAAAGAAAAAGGAGATTAACTGGACTTCATAAAAATTTAAAACTATTGTGCATCAAAGGACGCTATCAACAGTTTGAAAAGGCAACACAAGGAGTGGGAGAAAATATTTGCAAATCCTATATCTGATAAAAGATTGATATCGAGAATATGTAAAGAAGTCCTACAACTCAACAACTAAAAACAAACAACTCAATTTAAAAATGGGCAGAGGATTTAAGCCATTTCTCCAAAATATACAGATGGTGAATAAGCACACAGAAAGATGTTCAGCATCACTAATTATTAGGGAAGTGCAAATCAAACCACAATTATATAACACTTCTTATTCATTTGGATGGCTATTAGGGAAGTGCAAGTCAAACCACAATTATATAACACTTCATATTCATTTGGATGGCTGTTATCAAAAAAAAAGAAAATAACAAATGTTAGTGAGGATGCAGAGAGGTTGGAACCCTTGTGCTCTGTTAGTGTAAATGTTAAATGGGGTAGCCACTGTGGAAAACAATATGGTAGTTCCTCAAAAAATTAAATATAGAATTACCACATGATCCAGAAATTCCATTTTGGGGTATATACTCAAGAGAATTATAGAAGGGACATGAACAAATATTTGTACACCAACGTTCATAGCAACATAATTCACAATAGCCAAAAAGCTAAAGCAACCCAAGTGTCCATCAACAGGTGAATGGATATACAAAATACAGTATATACAAGCAGTACAATATTGTTCAGCCTTTGAAAAGGAAGGAAATTCTGACATATGCTACAATATGGATGAGCTTTGAGGACATTATACTAAGTAAAATAAGTCAGTCACAAAAAGAAAAGTACTGTATGATTCCACTTGTGTGAGAAATCCAGAATAGTCAAACTCATAGAAACAGAAAGTAGAATGGTGGTTGCCAGGGGCTGGGGGTAAGGGGTAATGGGAAGTTGTTATTCAATAAGTACTGAGTTTCAGTTTTGCAAGATGAAAATGTTCTGGAGATTGGTTGTACAACAATGTAAATATACTTTACACTACTGAACCATATACTTCAAAATGGTTAGGATGGTAAATTTTACATTGTGTATATTTTACCACAACAAAAAATTTAAAAATAATTTTTAAAAGGAATTAAATTCTGACATGCTACAGCATTGATAATTGAAGACACTATGATAAGTGAAGTAAGTCAGGCGCAAAGAGACAAATATCATATGACTACACTCATATGAGCTTCCTAGAGCAGTCAAATTCAGAGACAGAAAGTAGAATAGTGGTTGCCAGGGGCTAGAGGGGAGGGGGAAATAGGAAGTTATCATTCAATGGATACAGTTTAAGCTACAGAATGAAAAATTTCCTGAGATGGATGGTAGTACAACAATGTGAATGTACTTAATGTCACTGAACTGTACACTTGAAAATAGCTTAAATGGTAATTTTTATATTATGTATATTTTACTGGAATAAAAAAAGAAAAAACAAAAAAAGGAAATTGAATATATTGCTAACATTTAATGATCAAGAGAATTAACATAAACTAAAAGAAGAGACTATCTGATAATAGTGTACCCATATTCAAAGATGGTGACAGTTGGAAATTAGTGGTTGCCAGGCTTGTCAAGGATCACGAATTGTTTAGCATATTCAGCTCACTACAGTTCCCACCTCCCCAACCCGTTCTTCACTCAACATATTGCCCACCTGCACCCTGGAGTCATTTGGGTTTATGACCTCTGGTATAGAAAAATGTAAGAAGAAGGCAATAATTTTTTACTCTTAGACCGCATTGAGTCAGCCTCCTTGTAGGAAATTGACAGTGACTGCTAAGATGTTTCCAAGTTTTGTCAAACTCTGGATAAGAGTGAGGAAGCAAAGAGTGGAGGCAATATAAAGAATCTTCTTATCTTTCACCAAGCAGTCACATCCTGAGGTCAAACTTGGGTGGTTTTTCAAAACAGTTTTCTTGCTTTGTGGTTAGTGGAAATTCCCATCAGATTCTGCTTTGCTATTAGAAGTTGCTGTGTTTGTGTGTATGTGTCTGTGAGTTTGTGTGTCTGCAATTGATATTTTGAGACTATCTTTTCTTGCAAGTTTCAGTCCATTATTACTGTCAATTGAGGGCATCTAGATCCAACTTTTGTCACACAAGTATTTTCCATCCCTCATAATTTAATACCATAGATAAATTTATAAATAGTCCTCTTAGACCTTTACTCGACTTTGTGATAAAGTCTGAACAGGACAGGAGAGGGAGAAGAACTATGGGCTGCTTTCTAAGAGGCTTCCCTCTTAGATTATACATATATAATCTATGTATATATACATAGATATTATTATACATATATAACCTATGTATATATACATAGGTATTATTGAATGAATACCCTTTGGATACCACTGGGTCACCAGGGATGACACAACTAACCATAGTCTTGGCTCATTCTTATGTCTCCAAATTGTCTATAAAGACCACGTCAAATGGTCCCATTTGTCTACTATATTTCTCTGATTTACCAGTGTGGCATTCCTATCAAAGACAAAATTGTTTTAAAAAGTAATAACTCACAATACTGCTTCTATACCTAAGCCATGGCGAGTTAAGTCTGAAAATGGAAAGAACTGTGTGTGGCTGTAGCTTATGAAGTTTAGGGGTCAGTGTATAGAGTTTAAACTTGAGTGGGGAAAGAAAAAGGGTTAAGCCAGGAAATGTAGATGTTATTCTTTTTTATTTTATTTTATTATTATTATTATTTTTTTTGCGGTACGCGGGCCTCTCACCACTGTGGCCTCTCCCTCCACGGAGCACAGGCTCCGGACGCGCAGGCCCAGCGGCCATGGCTCAAGGGCCCAGCAGTTCCGCGGCACGTGGGATCCTCCTGGACCGGGGCACGAACCCGCGTTCCTGAATCGGCAGGCGGACTCTCAACCACTGCGCCACCAGGGAAGCCCCAAGATGTTATTCTTTTACTCTGTTTTAGAGGTTGGGAATATGTCTTAGTAGTAATAAAGTATTTTAAAAGCCTCTTTAATATTTTTTTTCAAAGGTTAAAAAAAATCAGCAATTTTGGATCTATAAGTAACTATGAATAATGTTTTGTTTTGGTTTGGTTTTTTTTGCGGTACGCGGGCCTCTCGCTGTTGTGGCCTCTCCCTTTGCGGAGCACAGGCTCCGGACGCGCAGGCTCAGCGGCCATGGCTCACGGGCCCAGCCACTCCGCGGCATGTGGGATCCTCCCGGACTGGGACACGAACCCATGTCCCCTGCATCGGCAGGCGGACTCTCAACCACTGCGCCACCAGGGAAGCCCGTGAATAATGCTTTTAACCAAAGCATTAGAGCTGCTTCTGGGTAGGTGCTGGATTTATCAGTAATAGCATCCCACAGTCCTTACCACCAAATACTATTAGATACCACCATCAGTTCAAGGAAGCCACCTACTATTAGATACCACCATCAGTTCAAGGAAGCCACCTATCCTACCACGGCAGCCTCTTTGCCATTCGCTCTCTGCTGCTGCTGGATAGCTCCATAGCTCCACAGAACTGGCAACTGTGCGAGGAGCTAGCAAGTGAACAAAGCCTTTGTTCCTTGCCCTGGCAGAAGAGCACAGAGAAAGGAGGTGGAGCGTGTGGAAGTGTTTCAGCTGAGGAAGTAACTGACATCTCATTCCTCCTCGAGTGTCAGTGATTCACAAGAACAATGCTGTCCCCAGACTAGGGAAGCTGAAAGGACCTGCTCAGATTAGGACCTTGTGTAAAATGGCAAATTGGAGACAAAACTGGAGAACAGAGTCACAACGCTCCATGGGAGTGACAGTGGCCAGCAGTCTCCTGGACCAAAGTTGGGTTGGCTGGTGGTTACAAAGGACCAAAAGGATAGATTTTGGTGGTCTCAGTAGAGGTCTCAGTGTAGGGGCAGTACTGGTCTCAGTGGTTCCCATAAAGGGGGTTAAAATGAGCATGTGACGTGTGTGTGTGTGTGTGTGTGTGTGTGTGTGTGTGTACATGTTCAGACTGAGTGTGGATTTTGGTCACCATACTATGGCTATTTAGGGAGACTTGCATCAGCCCAATTCTGGCAAAAATAGATGGCATCAAAATAATCCACAGAGTGCATAATAAAGGGACTACTGACAAGGGTGTGTGCAGGATGTAGGGAAATGACTAAAGGAAAACGGTGTCTTGAGTAAGTGGAGTTACATGCTTTAAGCCCAAAGGAGCAAGATGATGGAGTGGTTATAGCAACCCAGAGAGAGAAAGAATGCCATGCAGAAGGCCCACGGTCAGAGCTGAGACCTGTGGACCGGGGACAAGGCCCAGGTGGCAGCCCTGCAGGGAGGGAGCCGAGGAGCACGTGTCCCCCCCACTCCTGCCAGGGCTCCACATCAGCCCAGTGGTGTGGCCCATAGAGCCTCCCTGGTCAAGAGCAAGGTGAACAAGGGCAAAGAAAGGGTCATGGGGGGGCAAAGACAGTTATCACAGAGAGGGAGAACTTTTCCTTTCCAGTGAATACAAAGAGAAGCAAAGGAAGTGTGCTGGTTCCGACTGCGTACTCCTAGATTCCAAACACCATGATATTAGTTTTACATAATCCCTAGCAATCCCATTCCTTTTTTGTGACAGACACTCCTTTAGATACTTTGCACATTTTGTTTCTTTTAATCTTCACAAACATGATATAAATATTACTATTGGCACATTACAAATGAGGAAACCGGAACTCAGAGATGCAAAGAAAGTGAGTAGGGAAAACTGAATTTAAACCCAAATCTCTCAGACTCCAAGGTTTGTCTGCTGAGCTATGTGGTAGGCCACCATTGGAAAAGAACATAAATAATTAAGGTCAAAAGTGGCCATCAGCAGTGGGGTCTATGTGGCCTTTTTTAAGTGAATGGAGATCATGAACTCTCTGTCCAGAGGCAGAAAGGCAACCTGGCTCCAGTGAGCTGGTTCTCATCGGCAATTCTGTTTAGAAGGGTGGCCAGTAGGAGTTTTAAGGTGTAAATGGTTGGGTAGCTGGGAGGCTGCTGGTGGTGTTTTTCAAGGCACTAACCACAGAACAAACCTTTCTGAGCTACTTTCCAGGCATAAGAGAGATTTTATGCCACCTTCATCTTTAGGAAACTGAACATGTTGCCATGTATCATAAGATTCCCTCACATCTTGGTCTACTTTTTACTAAATTCGCCCTGCACAATGAGCATGGGGATGGCTGAAAGCTGGACCGCTCTCACAGCTTTCTTTAATTCAACAAGTAATTATTGAACACCTATTATGTGCTAGACAGTTATAGACAATCCTGGAGATACATTGGTTTAAAGACAGAGTCATCTCCCACGGATGTGTCAGAGTTTAGCTATTAAACTAAGCAAAAGATGTCAGTTACAAGTATTACTATGAAGGCAATAAACAGTATGAAATGATAAGACAGTATCTGGAAAGCAAAGCGGCTACTTTACACAGACAATAAGGAAAGACCGCTGTGTAAAAATGATGTTTAAGCTAATATCTGTCAGAGGCAGCCATGGTAGCAATGGCAGAGCATCCTAGGCCGATGCAGCTAGAGAGCAGCAAGCTGGAAGGAGAGCAGTGTGAGGTCAGGATGGAGAAGTAGGGTCCAGGTCATGCAGGCTCTTCAAGGCCTTTTTGGTTCTATTAATGAAATCCAAAGACTTCTACATGGGGAAGTGGCATGATACAATTTATATTTTTAAAAGATCACTTAGGCTACTATCTGAGGGGTCAGTTAAAAGGGATGAAAAATTAAAGGAGGGAGAGCCATTGAAAAACTACTGCTGTGGTCCACGTGAAAGGCAATTTGCATGACAACTGTGGTCATGCATGCTAGGTGAAGGTGAGGGGTCTGAGTGTATTTTAGAGGTTAAACCTCACAAATTTTAATGAGTTGGGTGTGGGGAGAGGGGAGATATAAAGAAAGCAAGAATGATGTCAGGTTTCTTGCTTGAACAACTGTGTGAATGGTGGTGATATTAACTGAGAAGAGGAAAACTGAAAGGAAACAGGTTTGGAAATGCACGAATTCCATTTCACAGGTATTGAGTTTGCAATTGCTTTTTGGGCATCCAGTTAGAGTTGTCAGATATGTAGGTGGATATAGAAGTCTGAAGCTCAAGTGAAAGCTGGAGAAATAAATTTGGGAGTCATCTGATTTTATCTGATATAGAAAGCATGAGACCAGATAAGATTCCATAAAGAAAGAGCATACTAGTAAAAGAAATAGGCAAAGGACTAAGCGCTAACATTCTCTAATACTTGAAGCCTAAAGACAGGGAAAAAGTGACAATCATTATGCTATGTTCTCACAGCTTGAAATCCACTGTCTCATATTTCACTTTGTGATGCCAGAGCTAGAACTCTGAAAACAAACTTTATTCTTAGCCAGCTGGTTTCCTTTTAGGTTCTGTCAATAGGAGGCACTAGAAGGAAACCTGAAAGCTGAAGAAAGGAGACAGACTTCTCATTTCCTGTTGCTTGCTGATTTTGTTGCCTCAGCAGCAGCCCTTCCCCCAGACAGAAGGTGACAATTTCAGTCCCTAGAAGTGGTCCTCTCTGCAGCAGCAGTAGCAACCAGCAGTACTCACTCCCTGAAGTCTGAGCTCAGCTCTGCCAGGGCTCTCCTCTGAGTTTCCTGGAGTGTTGTCACCAGCCGAATGATATCCACTCCTCCAAAGTTTCACTCCTAATTCCACAAGGACCCTCCTCTGAGATTCTAGTTCTGGTAACTCCAACATCTCTCAGGTATTTCCCAGCCCTTGAGGTGTTAACTGCTTCCTGCAGGTACTATTTCTGTGTTCATTTTTTTTTAAGTGCTCTAACACCTATGTAACCAGTTTCCTATATTAAATTCTCCCTGCTGAAATACCTAATGTGGTTTCTGTTTTCTAGGACTGATAAAGAGAGCCAGCAAAGTGTCCTGAAATGGTAAGAAAACAGAAATAAACAGGTGAGTATGGCTTAGAAGCCAAAATGAGAAGCTATCTCAGAAAAATAATTAGGAAGGAGATATTCAGCTCAGAGGTCAAATAAGATGAAAAAAGGTAACAATCAATTGGATTTAACCAAATGTGGGCTGTTGAGGGCCTCAACTACAGATGTTTAATGGATTCGTTTTCTAGGTGAGGACAAAAGCATTACCTGACTCATTCTGGCTGCCTCAAGAATTGGGATAACACAAAGTTTTGCCTCAGCTTTGGATTAGCTATTTGTGTGATTGTTTTTTCTTTTTATTTCCTAGAAACATATTTGGCTGAGTCAATCATTTCCAGTATTTTGTTATCAAATATTGGATACATTTACATAATTTATAATATGTAAGATATAAAAGATAACAAATAGCCATAAACTCACCACCTGATTTGAGATATAGAACTTTCCCAATGTTATTGAAGGTTTCTCTCTAAAAATCTGCAATTATGTCCTTCTCTCTTCCACCTATAGGTAACCCCATTCCTGAATTTTTTTATTTATCATCCTATTTCTTTTCTATATAGCTTTCACACATGTGCATTTAGCTTACTACTTTTTGCTCTTATTTATTTTTTGTATTTTTAACAGAAAAGTTTTATTATTCAAAACTAGTTTTCTGAAAGTGTTTTTTCTCTTTTGGAGATTCATCTATGTAACACATTTATTTCTCACTGTTATATTATTATAGTATTACAGTATTTCTTTGTATGATCAGAAAACTACTTGCCCCATTTTCTTCTCAATTGACATTTATTTACAGTTTTCTGATATTACAAATATCACAAGAGTTTCTCTATGTTATAGAGAATGGTCAGGACATAAAGAAAGGTTCATCTTCAGCTTCACTCGGTAATAGCAAACTGCTTTCCAAAGCAGTTTTACCACATCAACTTTCCTCCAACAGTTTCTAAAAATTAGCCTTGCTCCATATTCTTACTAATTCTTTGTATCATTTGATATTAACTTTTGCTATTCAGGGAACTATAAATTGTTATCTTGTATTAAATGTCTTTCCTTGATACTAATAAGTTTGAGTATCTTTTCATATATTTATTGCTGTTTGCAATTCCTCTTCTGTAATATGACTATTTGTGTGTTTTGTTCATTATTTTACTCTATGGATTTCTTTGTCTAATTCTTATTGAGTCTGAGGAGTTCTTTTTATATTCTGGATACCAATAGTTCCTTAGTTATCTCTATGGAAAATAATTTCTCCCAGTTTATAACTTGTATTTTCTCCCTCTTTATGGTCTGATGAACAGGTCTTTTAATTTTATTGTAGTCAAGTTAATCAGTTTGTGCTTGTTGTGTCTTGATTAAGAAATCATTCTCTACCTCAAAGTCATAGAAATATTTTCTTGTATTTCTTACAAGAATTTTTTTTTTGCAGGATATAAACCACATTATATATTTTTTAAATTTTTATTTTATTTAATGGTTTTTTATAGAGCAGGTTCTTATTAGTTACCTATTTTATACATATTAGTGTATATATGTCAACCTCAATCTCCCAATCCATCCCACCAGCACCCCAGCCCCTGTTTTCCCCCCTGGGTGCCCATACGTTTGTTCTCTACATCTGTGTCTCAATTTCTACCTTGCAAACCGGTTCATCTGTACCATTTTTCTAAGATTCCACATATGTGCATTAATATACGATATTTGTTTTTCTCTTTCTGGCTTACTTCACTCTGTATGACAGTCTCTACATCCATCCACGTCTCAACAAATGACCCAATTTCGTTCCTTTTTATGGTTGAGTAATATTCCATTGTATATATGTACCACATCTTCTTTATCCATTCGTCTGTCGATGGGCATTTAGGTTGCTCCCATGACCTGGCTGTTGTAAATACTGCTGCAATGAACATTGGGGAGCATGTGCCTTTTTGAATTATGGTTTTCTCTGGGTATATGCCCAGTAGTGGGACTGCTGGGTCATATGGTAATTCTGATTTTCGTTTTTTAAGGAACCTCCATACTGTTCTCCATAGTGGCTGTATCAATTTACATTCCCACCAGCAATGCAAGAGGGTTCCCTTTTCCCCACACACTCTCCAGCACTTGTTGTTTGCATATTTTCTGATGATGCCCATTCTAACTGGTGTGAGGTGATACCTCATTATAGTTTTGATTTGCATTTCTCTAATAATTAGTGATGTTGAGAGGCTTTTCATGTGCCTCTTGGTCATATGTATGTCTTCTTTGGGGAGATGACTATTTAGGTCTTCTGCCCATTTTTTGATTGGGTTGTTTGTTTTTTTTAATATTCAGCTGCATGAGCTGTTTATATATTTTGGAGATTAATCCTTTCTCTGTTGATTCGTTTGCAAATATTTTCTCCCATTTTGAGGGTTGTCTTTTCGTCTTGTTTATACTTTCCTTTGCTGTGCAAAAGCTTTTAAGCTTCATTAGGTCCCATTTGTTTATTTTGGTTTTTAGTTCCATTACTCTAGGGGGTGGGTCAAAAAAGATCTTGCTGTGATATATGTCAAAGACTGTTCTTCCTATGTTTTCCTCTAAGAGTTTCCTAGTGTCTGGTCTTACATTTAGGTCTTTAATCCATTTTGAGTTTGTTTTTGTGTATGGTGTTAGGGAGGGTTCTAATTTCATTCTTTTACATGTGGCTGTCTGATATGAATATTGCTATTCCAGCTTTCTTTTGATTTCCATTTGCGTGGAATATCTTCTTCCATCCCCTCACTTTCAGTCTGTATATGTCCCTACATATGAAGTGGGTCTCTTGTAAACAGCATATATATGGGTCTTGCTTTTGTATCCATTCAGCCAGTCTGTGTCTTTTGGTTGGAGCATTTAATCCATTCATATTTAAGGTAATTATCAATATATATGTTCCTGTTACCATTACCTTAATTGTTTTGGGTTTGTTTTTGTAAGTTCTTTTCTTCTCTGTGTTTCCCACTTAGAGAAGTTCCTTTAGCATTTGTTGTAGAGCTGGTTTGGTGGTGCTGGATTCTCTTAGCTTTTGCTTGTCTGTAAAGCTTTCAATTTCTCTGCCAAATCTGAATGAGATCCTTGCCGTGTAGAGGAATCTTGGTTGTAGGTTCTTCCCTTTCATCACTTTAAATATATTGTGCCACTCCCTTCTGGCTTGTAGAGTTTCTGCTGAGAAATCACCTGTTAACCTTATGGGAGCTCCCTTTTATGTTATTTGTTGTTTTTCCCTTGTTGCTTTTAATAATTTTTCTTTGTCTTTAATTTTTGCCAATTTGATTACTATGTGTCTTGGCATGTTTCTCCTTGGGTTTATCCTGCCTGGGACTCTCTCTGCGCTTCCTGGACTTGGGTGGCTATTTCCTTACCCACATTAGGGGAGTTTTCTACTATAATCTCTTCAAATATTTTCTGAGGTCCTTTCTCTCTCTCTTCTCCTTCTGGGACCCCTATAATTTAAATGTTGTTGAGTTTAATGTTGTCCCAGAGGTCTCTTAGGCTGTCTTCATTTCTTTTCATTCTTTTTTCTTTATTCTGTTCCACAGCAGTGATTTCTACCATTCTGTGTTCCAGGTCACTTATCTGTTCTTCTGCCTCAGTTATTCTGCTATGGATTCCTTCTAGTGTATTTTTCATTGCCTATCTCCACTTCATTTAGTTGTTTTTCTGGAGTTTTATCTTGTTCCTTCATCTGGTACATAATCCTCTGCCTTTTCGTTTTGTCTGTCTTTCTGTGAATGTGGTTTTCCTTCCACAGGCTGCAGGATTGTAGTTCTTCTTGCTTCTGCTGTCTACCCTCTGGTGGATGAGGCTATCAAGAGGCTTGGGCAAGGTTCCTGATGGGAGGGACTGGTGGTGGGTAGAGCTGGGTGTTGCTCTGCAGGGCAGAGCTCAGTAAAACTTTAATCCGCTTGTCTGCTGATGGGTGGGGCTGAGTTCCCTCCCTGTTGGTTGTTTGGCCTGAGGTGACCCAGCACTGGAGCCTACAGGCTCTTTGGTGGGGCTAATTGAGGACTCTGGGAAGGTTCACACCAAGGAGTACTTCCCAGAACTTCTGTTGACTGTGTCCTTGTCCCTGCAGTGAGCCACAGCCACCCCCCCCGCCTCTGCAGGAGACTCTCCAACACTAGCAGGTAGGTCTGGTTCATTCTCCTATGGGGTCACTGCTCTTTCCTCCAGGTCCTGATGCACACACTACTTTGTATGTGCCCTCCACGAGTGGAGTTCCTGTTCCCCCCAGTCCTGCTGAAGTCCTGCCATCAAATACCACTAGCCTTCAAAGTCTGATTCTCTGGGAATTCCTCCTCCCGTTGCCGGACACCCAGGTTGGGAAGCCTGCCGTGGGGCTCAGAACTTTCACTCCAGTGGGTGGACTTCTGTGAAATAATTTTTCTCCAGTTTGTGAGTCACCCACCCAGCGGTTATGGGATTTGATTTTACTGTGACTGTGCCCCTCCTACCATCTCATTGTGGCTTCTCCTTTGTCTTCGGATGTGAGATGTCTTTTTTGGTGAGTTCCAGTGTCTCCTTGTCGATGACTGTTCAGCAGTTAGTTGTGATTCCAGTGCTCTTGCAAGAGGGAGTGAGCACACGTCCTTCTACTCCACCATCTTGAACCAATCCCTCTAAATCCAGGAAATTTTTAAAGTATTTCCTTTCTGACTAAAGTATTCAATTCATCCAGAATTGGTTTTTGTGAACTATATAAGATATGAACCTAACATTATTCTCCATGTATATAATCGACTATCCCAACACAATTGTTTTAAATAGTTATCTTTCATAAAAGTCTGCCACACTGGCTCCATCACAGTTTAAGTTTTATCTGTTTCTGGACTCTTAAGTCCTTTTCTATTGCTTTAGTCATCTATTCCTTAACTAACAATACTAACAGCTTTATAAGAATTTGTGATATCCAGTAGAGTATTTTCCATCAACTCTCTCTTCCTTTTGAAGTGTGTTTCAATTCTACTTGACATTGTTCTCTTAATAAGTTTAAAAATCACCTTGTTAGATTCCAAGAAAAATTCTGTTAGGACTGTTATTGAAATCAAAGGGGTCCTTTGTGTGGGACATGACATTTCTAAATTATTGAGTCTCCCTTTCCCTGAACTTGGTATATTTCATCATCAATTTTAATTTTCTCTAATATAATAAAATTTTATAATTTTCTTAATAGAGGTCTTGTGTATTTTTTGTCAGATATATTCTTTGATCCATTACCTTTTTGGTTGCTCTTATTAAATTCATCTTTTAAAATCATAACATTTTCTATTCTTTGTGGCTGGCATATAGAAATACAATTTATATTTGGATATAGAATTTATGTGTAGCAAATTTTCAAATAATTCTTATTATTTATAAATATTCACCAATAGAATCTTTAGCATTAGCTATATTTACATTTATATCCTATGTGAATAATGACAGTTTTCTTCTACTTTTATGAATTTTTCTTCTTTTCTTGTCTTACTGCACTGTCTAGGACCTCCAGAACAAGACTCAAGCTACTCACATTGTGTTTCATTTTAAAGAAAATGGTTCTAGACTTTCACCTCTGAATATATTATATGCAGTAAGTTGTTGACCGATACCTATTAGCAGATTCAGTTACAGAAAAACACGAATGAACTTTTTGGCCAATTCAATACTTCCTGGTTTTCTGGGAATTTTTATTATTCAATGCATGTGGACATTATGGATAGATTCTCTGTATCTATTGATGTGTTTTTTCTCCTTTAGTTCTTTAATGAGGTGAAATACAATAATAATGTTCTAATGTAAAATCATTTGTGCTTTCCTTGGATAATTAATATCAGACATGATATACTATCTTTCTTATATACTATGGATTCATTTAACAAAAATATTAAAAAATTTTGCATCTATGTTCATGAGTGAAATTGGCCTGTAAGTTTCTTTCTTATATCATCTTCATATGGTTTTGTTGTTATTTTTACAAAATAAGATTATATTATTTAGTAAAATTTATATACTATTATAATTGTCTGTTACTTGAGTGTACATTAGGATTTAAATATAAAACGGTCTTGGTCTTTTTTTCCTTCTTGTTGTTGAAGTTTGGATGGAGATATTTTTTTTTAGCCACAGGTTTAATTTTGTTGGTTTTTATTTCTTCTTGGTTCAATTTTGATAAATTTTATTTTCTGGCAACTTTGTTTTGATTTTCACATATATAGACAAGTCCCATTTATGTATTACCTTGTTAACTTTTAATCTTTGTTGTACAGTTAGACATACCCTCTTTTTATTCTTAATATCACTTTTCCCCCTGTTTTTGTCATTTTTTCTGAGTATTTTTCAAGTGATCTTTTAGAAGAACCAACTTGGCATTTGCATTACATTTCCTTTTTTCTGTTCTTTTGTCTGTTATTCACTTCCAAGTTTTTTAAGTTGAATTCTTATAGATTTTTAGATTTTCTTTTTTCCTAATATGAGCTTGAATTACCACTTGTCTTCATCCTACAAACTTCAACATTTCGTGGTTTTATTATTTTTCCATTCTGAGCATTTTCTAGTATTCATTATGATTTTGTTTGACTTATGTATTGTTTGGAAGTATGTATCTTAAATTTCTGAGCCTGTGGGGCTTTTTCAGTAAAAATTGAGTTTAACTGTTGATAGAAAATATGATCTGTATACTAATCATTCTTTTGCATTTGTTAAGACTTGATTAATATCTTAGTTTGTGGACAGTTTTTGTAATTATTACATGTGTGTTTGAAAAGAAATATGTATTTTCCAGTTACTGAGTGCGCAGTTCTGTATTTCTCCATTAGACCAAGCTTGATAACTGGGTTGTTTGAATCTCCAATATTCTTATTATTCTTGCCCATTTTTTGTCATTTTGATCTTGTACCACCAGGTTATATAACTCCAGGAGAATAATTTACACAGAATAGTGTCCTGAAACTATCTTGGCATCAGAATCACCCGTGAAGTTTTTAAAAATGCAAATACTTGTTGCCTGTACAGATTATGATTCAGTATCTCTGAGGTTAGGCTTAGGAAATGACATTTTTAAAAGGCCCTATGTGATTTGATAAACAATCAAGATGAAGTAGCACTGTTTTTTGTTTGTTGGATTTCACTATATTATATTCCTACTGATGTCTTACATAATAAATTCACCTATACATTAAGAGCCAGCCCTTTCTTGAATCTGCACAATAGTCAAGAGATCACTAAAAACTTCAAGATAGGTATGGATAACTGTGATTCCTGATTCTATGTGATTTCCTGAGAAGATTAGATAAGGGAAATTTAGTCTAGGAATAACTACTGTAGACAAAACCTAGTTCTGGGTCCTCAGGAGATCCTCTCCACTTATGATGGCTTATTGCTCTTTTTAGATATGTATAGGGAAACACAGGACACACTAGCCTGCCAGGGAATATCAGAAAAGGTTCCTTCAACAAACCCCTTCCGGAAGGGAACTGAGTATAAGTGATCTGGTGTATCGCAAGGACCCTAGGACCAGAAACATTGAAATTACTTGAGAGCTTGTTAGAAATGCAGAATCTTGGGCCCCACCCCAGACTTCTGAACCAAAATCTACCTTTAACAAGATCTCCAGATTATTTTTTATGTATATTCAAGTTTAAGATACTTTAGAAATGCAGACAGATTCTCCATCTCTAACAAGCTCCTCAATGATGCCAGTACTGCTGGTACTAGGCACACTTTGAATAGCAAGGGTCTATTTCACAAGGAATATAAACACAGGGAGGAAACCCTTAAAACCATTCAGGGATGCCCATACCTCCTACTGGCACCAAGGATGCTATGAGGGCTTAAGGTATTTCTGAAACTCGAGGAACACATCCCTCCCCCAATTTAACATAATATGGAAGGGCACCAAACACTGTCTTTGTCAGGCAACAGAGGCATTCAAATACCCACGAGATAAACACTGGGAACAATGAAAACTTTTCGCCTTCTGTGTTGTTTCCTCTATGCAAGACAGTCTGCTCCTGTCTGTATTACTCAAATTCATAAATTCTCCTCTGCAAATTTTCATGGGCAGCCTGCAGACTCCTGCCTTTTCCCGCCTTTCATTTCTATAATTCGGTTGTCTATTATCTTAAGCAGCCACGACTGGGGATGGAATCCACAGAGAACATATTTCGCTGTTGAAATGAGCAAGATATTTCCAGTTAGTTTTTAAAGATTTAGTGCTCACACACAGGCAACATTCACATAGAAAACATCTCTGCCTGGTTGATCTCAGGTCTGCCCATTTGGGCTTCATTTCTGAAAGTCAAGCTAGTATGGAAGGGAGGCAGAGCAGAACTTCGACCTTCCTCCAGGCAAGGGCAGGGTGGAAGTGGTTCATTCAGTGGTCACAGTCATCACATCTTGCCAAAGCTCCCCAGTCATTCTTGGTAGAGGTGAAGCTCATCTGTCATAGATTCTTCAAGGAAGGGCTCTGAGTACAGTATCCCCTGAGTTTTTGAATACACTCATCCCTTGGTATCCACAGGTTCCTGGAACAAATCCCCCATGGATACCAAATTCTACAGATGCTCAAGCACCTTCTATAAAATGGCGTAGTATTTGCAAATACTACATAGTCTATGCACATCTTCCCATATACTTTAAATTATCTCTAGATTACTTATCATACCTAATACAATGTAAGTGCTATATAAATAGTTACCAGTGTGCCACAAATTCAAGTTTTGCTGTTTGGAACTTTTTGGATTTTTTTTTCTTCCAAATATTTTTGATCCTTGATTGAATCCACAGATGCAGAACCAGCACATAGGGAGGGCCAACTGTATTAAAACTGTTTTTTATAATTCTGATATATGAAGAACAGTTTGTCTGGACATGAAGTCCTTGGCTATCACTTTTTTTCCTTGAGTTGTTTAAAAATGATGCTCCTCTTTGTTCTTGCTTTGTAGGTTGCTGGAAAGAAGTTTGATGCCACACTGTTTCTCTTTCCTTTGTCAGCTATATGATTTTTTTGCCTGGAGGCTGGAGGGTTTTTTTTTGTTTTTTTTTTTTTAAAGATTAAAAGTTTCACCAGGATATGTCCCAGAGCTGTTGGTTACTGGTCAATTTTCCAAACTTACAGTGTAACATTTTGATATATAGACACAGATCATTTTTTTATTTACAGATTTTTTTTGGATTACAATTTTAGGTATTAGTTTCATTCTATATTTTGTTTTTCTTCTTCAGAGATTCCAATAATAGGTGTTTTGGATCTTCTTCACTTATCTTTTATAACTTGTTTTTCAGATTCTTCTACCCTCTTCTTAATTGTATTTACTTCTTTTTCTTCTGTTTTATTACTTCAGTCCACAATCCTTTGGGTACCTATAATTTAGTCTTCATTCCTCCGATTATTTGTCCTTTTACTTCAAATTCTTTCCTGATTTGATCACATGTCATTTCATCTTGTTCTTTTAATTTTTTTGGTTCATTTCTCTTGGGAGTTTTTATTTTTGAATAAAAGTTGTAAATTTTGAATCAAGGTGTTCTTTATTTGCAAGTGTTTTTTTAGTAGCATTTAATTCCTGTTAGAGTGTTGTACTACCATTTTCCTGTTTCATTTTCATTTTAGGCAAATGTTTTCATTAGCTAAATAAGTTGATTCTTATTTTCAATTTCTATTTAGAGTTGTTTTGTGTGGCCCTTTAATTTTGATTTGATTTCCTTTAATTTTAAAATGTCTTCTATTTTTCTAGATTAGCAGTTGACCTCCTTCTGTGTAGGAAGGTTAAAACTTTTGGATTAGTCTGCTGGGTTTCTTAGTTGAACAGTATCCTTCTCTCTTGCTATAGAGAGTACAATTTACTTGGGAATAGAATCATAAATGGAGAAAGTTGGAGTGTCTTCCAATTCATCAGTCCTCTTTTGTTTGTATAGTATTGTTTATTTCCTCTACCTGCTTCCTTCCTCATCTTTGCCACGAAGCCACCCAGAGTCGCCCATCCTTTTCAAGACAACTGCAGAAATGGAGCCTTCCCTGGACTGCTGCTCTAGTTTTGCACATTTTTGAGTCTGTTTATTTCAAGTCTTCAATAACTGTGTTCCAACTTAAGAGGACTTGGGCCTGTTCTGGTATTTTTCCACTTTGTTTAGTCTCTCCCCGATTGTCCACACTGACTTGCACTCCAGAGCAAGGTCTGCTGTGGGTGCTTATTTCCCCATTTACATTTACCTTTAATTCTAGCTCTGGACTGCATTTTTAAAAAATTCATGGGTCAAAGGAGACATCAGAATGGGAAATTAGTATTTTGAACTGAATGATTATGAAAATACAACATATCAAAAGTTATGGAGTGCAACTAAGGCAGTACTGAAGGGGACATTTACACTGCTAAATACAGATACTTTAGAAAGAAGAAAATTTTCAGTTCAATGACCACGGCTTATCTCTTAACAAATTAGAAAAAAAAAAAAGAACAAATGAAGACTAAGTAGGCACAAGGAAGGAAGCAGTAAAAATTAGATTGAAATCGATGAAATAGAACAGAAGAACAATAGAGAAAAATCAATGAAACCACATCCAGAATATATAAAGAAGTCTAAAACAATAAAAAATAATTTTAAAAATTCAAAATGGATGAAACATTTGAATGGATGTTTCACCAAAAAAGATACATGATGGTAAATAAGTGCATACACATCAGTCAAGAGTCATTAGCTGAACATCATTAGACATTAGGGAAATGCAAATTAAAACACAATAAGATTCCACTATCCACTATTAGAAACTTGAAAATTAAAAGAGTGGCCATACTAATTCTTTCAAGGATGTGGAGCAACTGGAACTCTCATCCACTGCTGAAAGGAATGTAAAATGATACAAACACTTTGTAAAACAGTCTGGCAGTTTTATAAAAAGTTAAAAATACATCTAGTATATGATGCGGCCATTCCACTCCTAAGTGTGTACCCAAGAGAAATTAAAGCATATGCCCATTTAAAGATCTGTTCATTAACGTTAGAAATAGTTTTGTTTGTAGTAGCCACTGACTAAAAACAACACAAATGTCCATCAACAAGATAAAGAAATTGCTGTATGTCCATATGATGGAACACTGCTCAACAATAAAAATGGGAGAAAAAACTACTAATACATACAACATGTTTGAATCTCAAAACAATGACGGTGAGTGAAAGAAGCCAGACAAGAAAGAGTGCATTCTATATGATTCCATTTGTATTAAATTCCAGAAAATGCAGACTAATTTACAATAACAGGAAGCAGATCAGTGATTGCCTGGGGATGGAGGGTTAGAGAGCTGGAGGGTACAATTACGAATAGGCACAAAGTAATTTTTGAGGGTGATGGATATGTTCATTATCTTGATGGTAAAATGGTTTCTCGACGGTTTCATGGGTATACACATCTATTCAACTTATCAAATGGTATACTCTTTATATGTGCAGTTTATTATAAATCAACTCACCACAATAAAGCCACTGAAAAGTTTGAAAATGTAGTACCACTCACACTGATGTTGTAAATATAAATAAAAGAGATGACTTAAGTGGGGACATAACTCTACGTGCTGGGACAAGTGAATTTGTACCTACAGTGATGTAGCACAAGTACCTAAAAAATAAAATATGACCAGAAAATACAATGATGAATATCTGAAAATGGGGATTGATGGAACCAACCACTTTATTAACTCCTAGTCCTTAGTGTGCTGTTCTACGTCTGGAAATAGGTTTTGGATTTGTGGGTAGTAAACACACATACATACACCCATACACCATATAAATTCCTAACTTTTTTTGACGAAGGATACAGACCTTAACAGAAGGGTGAAGCATGGCAAGGGCCCAGGCAGAAACAGGCCCAGCCTGTCATTGTGGGCTCTTCTCTTGTTCTTGGGGCCCAAGTCTCCAGTGAACCCTGCAAGTCAGGTAGGACCCAGCCAGAAGTATAAGAAAGCCAATTTTTGCTTTTTTTTGCCTATCTCCACTTCATTTAGTTGTTTTTCTGGAGTTTTATCTTGTTCCTTCATCTGGTACATAATCCTCTGCCTTTTCGTTTTGTCTGTCTTTCTGTGAATGTGGTTTTCCTTCCACAGGCTGCAGGATTGTAGTTCTTCTTGCTTCTGCTGTCTACCCTCTGGTGGATGAGGCTATCAAGAGGCTTGGGCAAGGTTCCTGATGGGAGGGACTGGTGGTGGGTAGAGCTGGGTGTTGCTCTGCAGGGCAGAGCTCAGTAAAACTTTAATCCGCTTGTCTGCTGATGGGTGGGGCTGAGTTCCCTCCCTGTTGGTTGTTTGGCCTGAGGTGACCCAGCACTGGAGCCTACAGGCTCTTTGGTGGGGCTAATTGAGGACTCTGGGAAGGTTCACACCAAGGAGTACTTCCCAGAACTTCTGTTGACTGTGTCCTTGTCCCTGCAGTGAGCCACAGCCACCCCCCCGCCTCTGCAGGAGACTCTCCAACACTAGCAGGTAGGTCTGGTTCATTCTCCTATGGGGTCACTGCTCTTTCCTCCAGGTCCTGATGCACACACTACTTTGTATGTGCCCTCCACGAGTGGAGTTCCTGTTCCCCCCAGTCCTGCTGAAGTCCTGCCATCAAATACCACTAGCCTTCAAAGTCTGATTCTCTGGGAATTCCTCCTCCCGTTGCCGGACACCCAGGTTGGGAAGCCTGCCGTGGGGCTCAGAACTTTCACTCCAGTGGGTGGACTTCTGTGAAATAATTTTTCTCCAGTTTGTGAGTCACCCACCCAGCGGTTATGGGATTTGATTTTACTGTGACTGTGCCCCTCCTACCATCTCATTGTGGCTTCTCCTTTGTCTTCGGATGTGAGATGTCTTTTTTGGTGAGTTCCAGTGTCTCCTTGTCGATGACTGTTCAGCAGTTAGTTGTGATTCCAGTGCTCTTGCAAGAGGGAGTGAGCACACGTCCTTCTACTCCACCATCTTGAACCAATCCCTCTAAATCCAGGAAATTTTTAAAGTATTTCCTTTCTGACTAAAGTATTCAATTCATCCAGAATTGGTTTTTGTGAACTATATAAGATATGAACCTAACATTATTCTCCATGTATATAATCGACTATCCCAACACAATTGTTTTAAATAGTTATCTTTCATAAAAGTCTGCCACACTGGCTCCATCACAGTTTAAGTTTTATCTGTTTCTGGACTCTTAAGTCCTTTTCTATTGCTTTAGTCATCTATTCCTTAACTAACAATACTAACAGCTTTATAAGAATTTGTGATATCCAGTAGAGTATTTTCCATCAACTCTCTCTTCCTTTTGAAGTGTGTTTCAATTCTACTTGACATTGTTCTCTTAATAAGTTTAAAAATCACCTTGTTAGATTCCAAGAAAAATTCTGTTAGGACTGTTATTGAAATCAAAGGGGTCCTTTGTGTGGGACACGACATTTCTAAATTATTGAGTCTCCCTTTCCCTGAACTTGGTATATTTCATCATCAATTTTAATTTTCTCTAATATAATAAAATTTTATAATTTTCTTAATAGAGGTCTTGTGTATTTTTTGTCAGATATATTCTTTGATCCATTACCTTTTTGGTTGCTCTTATTAAATTCATCTTTTAAAATCATAACATTTTCTATTCTTTGTGGCTGGCATATAGAAATACAATTTATATTTGGATATAGAATTTATGTGTAGCAAATTTTCAAATAATTCTTATTATTTATAAATATTCACCAATAGAATCTTTAGCATTAGCTATATTTACATTTATATCCTATGTGAATAATGACAGTTTTCTTCTACTTTTATGAATTTTTCTTCTTTTCTTGTCTTACTGCACTGTCTAGGACCTCCAGAACAAGACTCAAGCTACTCACATTGTGTTTCATTTTAAAGAAAATGGTTCTAGACTTTCACCTCTGAATATATTATATGCAGTAAGTTGTTGACCGATACCTATTAGCAGATTCAGTTACAGAAAAACACGAATGAACTTTTTGGCCAATTCAATACTTCCTGGTTTTCTGGGAATTTTTATTATTCAATGCATGTGGACATTATGGATAGATTCTCTGTATCTATTGATGTGTTTTTTCTCCTTTAGTTCTTTAATGAGGTGAAATACAATAATAATGTTCTAATGTAAAATCATTTGTGCTTTCCTTGGATAATTAATATCAGACATGATATACTATCTTTCTTATATACTATGGATTCATTTAACAAAAATATTAAAAAATTTTGCATCTATGTTCATGAGTGAAATTGGCCTGTAAGTTTCTTTCTTATATCATCTTCATATGGTTTTGTTGTTATTTTTACAAAATAAGATTATATTATTTAGTAAAATTTATATACTATTATAATTGTCTGTTACTTGAGTGTACATTAGGATTTAAATATAAAACGGTCTTGGTCTTTTTTTCCTTCTTGTTGTTGAAGTTTGGATGGAGATATTTTTTTTTAGCCACAGGTTTAATTTTGTTGGTTTTTATTTCTTCTTGGTTCAATTTTGATAAATTTTATTTTCTGGCAACTTTGTTTTGATTTTCACATATATAGACAAGTCCCATTTATGTATTACCTTGTTAACGTTTAATCTTTGTTATACAGTTAGACATACCCTCTTTTTATTCTTAATATCACTTTTCCCCCTGTTTTTGTCATTTTTTCTGAGTATTTTTCAAGTGATCTTTTAGAAGAACCAACTTGGCATTTGCATTACATTTCCTTTTTTCTGTTCTTTTGTCTGTTATTCACTTCCAAGTTTTTTAAGTTGAATTCTTATAGATTTTTAGATTTTCTTTTTTCCTAATATGAGCTTGAATTACCACTTGTCTTCATCCTACAAACTTCAACATTTCATGGTTTTATTATTTTTCCATTCTGAGCATTTTCTAATATTCATTATGATTTTGTTTGACTTATGTATTGTTTGGAAGTATGTATCTTAAATTTCTGAGCCTGTGGGGCTTTTTCAGTAAAAATTGAGTTTAACTGTTGATAGAAAATATGATCTGTATACTAATCATTCTTTTGCATTTGTTAAGACTTGATTAATATCTTAGTTTGTGGACAGTTTTTGTAATTATTACATGTGTGTTTGAAAAGAAATATGTATTTTCCAGTTACTGAGTGCGCAGTTCTGTATTTCTCCATTAGACCAAGCTTGATAACTGGGTTGTTTGAATCTCCAATATTCTTATTATTCTTGCCCATTTTTTGTCAGTTTGATCTTGTACCACCAGGTTATATAACTCCAGGAGAATAATTTACACAGAATAGTGTCCTGAAACTATCTTGGCATCAGAATCACCCGTGAAGTTTTTAAAAATGCAAATACTTGTTGCCTGTACAGATTATGATTCAGTATCTCTGAGGTTAGGCTTAGGAAATGACATTTTTAAAAGGCCCTATGTGATTTGATAAACAATCAAGATGAAGTAGCACTGTTTTTTGTTTGTTGGATTTCACTATATTATATTCCTACTGATGTCTTACATAATAAATTCACCTATACATTAAGAGCCAGCCCTTTCTTGAATCTGCACAATAGTCAAGAGATCACTAAAAACTTCAAGATAGGTATGGATAACTGTGATTCCTGATTCTATGTGATTTCCTGAGAAGATTAGATAAGGGAAATTTAGTCTAGGAATAACTACTGTAGACAAAACCTAGTTCTGGGTCCTCAGGAGATCCTCTCCACTTATGATGGCTTATTGCTCTTTTTAGATATGTATAGGGAAACACAGGACACACTAGCCTGCCAGGGAATATCAGAAAAGGTTCCTTCAACAAACCCCTTCCGGAAGGGAACTGAGTATAAGTGATCTGGTGTATCGCAAGGACCCTAGGACCAGAAACATTGAAATTACTTGAGAGCTTGTTAGAAATGCAGAATCTTGGGCCCCACCCCAGACTTCTGAACCAAAATCTACCTTTAACAAGATCTCCAGATTATTTTTTATGTATATTCAAGTTTAAGATACTTTAGAAATGCAGACAGATTCTCCATCTCTAACAAGCTCCTCAATGATGCCAGTACTGCTGGTACTAGGCACACTTTGAATAGCAAGGGTCTATTTCACAAGGAATATAAACACAGGGAGGAAACCCTTAAAACCATTCAGGGATGCCCATACCTCCTACTGGCACCAAGGATGCTATGAGGGCTTAAGGTATTTCTGAAACTCGAGGAACACATCCCTCCCCCAATTTAACATAATATGGAAGGGCACCAAACACTGTCTTTGTCAGGCAACAGAGGCATTCAAATACCCACGAGATAAACACTGGGAACAATGAAAACTTTTCGCCTTCTGTGTTGTTTCCTCTATGCAAGACAGTCTGCTCCTGTCTGTATTACTCAAATTCATAAATTCTCCTCTGCAAATTTTCATGGGCAGCCTGCAGACTCCTGCCTTTTCCCGCCTTTCATTTCTATAATTCGGTTGTCTATTATCTTAAGCAGCCACGACTGGGGATGGAATCCACAGAGAACATATTTCGCTGTTGAAATGAGCAAGATATTTCCAGTTAGTTTTTAAAGATTTAGTGCTCACACACAGGCAACATTCACATAGAAAACATCTCTGCCTGGTTGATCTCAGGTCTGCCCATTTGGGCTTCATTTCTGAAAGTCAAGCTAGTATGGAAGGGAGGCAGAGCAGAACTTCGACCTTCTTCCAGGCAAGGGCAGGGTGGAAGTGGTTCATTCAGTGGTCACAGTCATCACATCTTGCCAAAGCTCCCCAGTCATTCTTGGTAGAGGTGAAGCTCATCTGTCATAGATTCTTCAAGGAAGGGCTCTGAGTACAGTATCCCCTGAGTTTTTGAATACACTCATCCCTTGGTATCCACAGGTTCCTGGAACAAATCCCCCATGGATACCAAATTCTACAGATGCTCAAGCACCTTCTATAAAATGGCGTAGTATTTGCAAATACTACATAGTCTATGCACATCTTCCCATATACTTTAAATTATCTCTAGATTACTTATCATACCTAATACAATGTAAGTGCTATATAAATAGTTACCAGTGTGCCACAAATTCAAGTTTTGCTGTTTGGAACTTTTTGGATTTTTTTTTCTTCCAAATATTTTTGATCCTTGATTGAATCCACAGATGCAGAACCAGCACATAGGGAGGGCCAACTGTATTAAAACTGTTTTTTATAATTCTGATATATGAAGAACAGTTTGTCTGGACATGAAGTCCTTGGCTATCACTTTTTTTCCTTGAGTTGTTTAAAAATGATGCTCCTCTTTGTTCTTGCTTTGTAGGTTGCTGGAAAGAAGTTTGATGCCACACTGTTTCTCTTTCCTTTGTCAGCTATATGATTTTTTTGCCTGGAGGCTGGAGGGTTTTTTTTTGTTTTTTTTTTTTTAAAGATTAAAAGTTTCACCAGGATATGTCCCAGAGCTGTTGGTTACTGGTCAATTTTCCAAACTTACAGTGTAACATTTTGATATATAGACACAGATCATTTTTTTATTTACAGATTTTTTTTGGATTACAATTTTAGGTATTAGTTTCATTCTATATTTTGTTTTTCTTCTTCAGAGATTCCAATAATAGGTGTTTTGGATCTTCTTCACTTATCTTTTATAACTTGTTTTTCAGATTCTTCTACCCTCTTCTTAATTGTATTTACTTCTTTTTCTTCTGTTTTATTACTTCAGTCCACAATCCTTTGGGTACCTATAATTTAGTCTTCATTCCTCCGATTATTTGTCCTTTTACTTCAAATTCTTTCCTGATTTGATCACATGTCATTTCATCTTGTTCTTTTAATTTTTTTGGTTCATTTCTCTTGGGAGTTTTTATTTTTGAATAAAAGTTGTAAATTTTGAATCAAGGTGTTCTTTATTTGCAAGTGTTTTTTTAGTAGCATTTAATTCCTGTTAGAGTGTTGTACTACCATTTTCCTGTTTCATTTTCATTTTAGGCAAATGTTTTCATTAGCTAAATAAGTTGATTCTTATTTTCAATTTCTATTTAGAGTTGTTTTGTGTGGCCCTTTAATTTTGATTTGATTTCCTTTAATTTTAAAATGTCTTCCATTTTTCTAGATTAGCAGTTGATTTCCTTTAATTTTAAAATGTCTTCTATTTTTCTAGATTAGCAGTTGACCTCCTTCTGTGTAGGAAGGTTAAAACTTTTGGATTAGTCTGCTGGGTTTCTTAGTTGAACAGTATCCTTCTCTCTTGCTATAGAGAGTACAATTTACTTGGGAATAGAATCATAAATGGAGAAAGTTGGAGTGTCTTCCAATTCATCAGTCCTCTTTTGTTTGTATAGTATTGTTTATTTCCTCTACCTGCTTCCTTCCTCATCTTTGCCACGAAGCCACCCAGAGTCGCCCATCCTTTTCAAGACAACTGCAGAAATGGAGCCTTCCCTGGACTGCTGCTCTAGTTTTGCACATTTTTGAGTCTGTTTATTTCAAGTCTTCAATAACTGTGTTCCAACTTAAGAGGACTTGGGCCTGTTCTGGTATTTTTCCACTTTGTTTAGTCTCTCCCCGATTGTCCACACTGACTTGCACTCCAGAGCAAGGTCTGCTGTGGGTGCTTATTTCCCCATTTACATTTACCTTTAATTCTAGCTCTGGACTGCATTTTTAAAAAATTCATGGGTCAAAGGAGACATCAGAATGGGAAATTAGTATTTTGAACTGAATGATTATGAAAATACAACATATCAAAGGTTATGGAGTGCAACTAAGGCAGTACTGAAGGGGACATTTACACTGCTAAATACAGATACTTTAGAAAGAAGAAAATTTTCAGTTCAATGACCACGGCTTATCTCTTAACAAATTAGAAAAAAAAAAAAGAACAAATGAAGACTAAGTGGGCACAAGGAAGGAAGCAGTAAAAATTAGATTGAAATCGATGAAATAGAACAGAAGAACAATAGAGAAAAATCAATGAAACCACATCCAGAATATATAAAGAAGTCTAAAACAATAAAAAATAATTTTAAAAATTCAAAATGGATGAAACATTTGAATGGATGTTTCACCAAAAAAGATACATGATGGTAAATAAGTGCATACACATCAGTCAAGAGTCATTAGCTGAACATCATTAGACATTAGGGAAATGCAAATTAAAACACAATAAGATTCCACTATCCACTATTAGAAACTTGAAAATTAAAAGAGTGGCCATACTAATTCTTTCAAGGATGTGGAGCAACTGGAACTCTCATCCACTGCTGAAAGGAATGTAAAATGATACAAACACTTTGTAAAACAGTCTGGCAGTTTTATAAAAAGTTAAAAATACATCTAGTATATGATGCGGCCATTCCACTCCTAAGTGTGTACCCAAGAGAAATTAAAGCATATGCCCATTTAAAGATCTGTTCATTAACGTTAGAAATAGTTTTGTTTGTAGTAGCCACTGACTAAAAACAACACAAATGTCCATCAACAAGATAAAGAAATTGCTGTATGTCCATATGATGGAACACTGCTCAACAATAAAAATGGGAGAAAAAACTACTAATACATACAACATGTTTGAATCTCAAAACAATGACGGTGAGTGAAAGAAGCCAGACAAGAAAGAGTGCATTCTATATGATTCCATTTGTATTAAATTCCAGAAAATGCAGACTAATTTACAATAACAGGAAGCAGATCAGTGATTGCCTGGGGATGGAGGGTTAGAGAGCTGGAGGGTACAATTACGAATAGGCACAAAGTAATTTTTGAGGGTGATGGATATGTTCATTATCTTGATGGTAAAATGGTTTCTCGACGGTTTCATGGGTATACACATCTATTCAACTTATCAAATGGTATACTCTTTATATGTGCAGTTTATTATAAATCAACTCACCACAATAAAGCCACTGAAAAGTTTGAAAATGTAGTACCACTCACACTGATGTTGTAAATATAAATAAAAGAGATGACTTAAGTGGGGACATAACTCTACGTGCTGGGACAAGTGAATTTGTACCTACAGTGATGTAGCACAAGTACCTAAAAAATAAAATATGACCAGAAAATACAATGATGAATATCTGAAAATGGGGATTGATGGAACCAACCACTTTATTAACTCCTAGTCCTTAGTGTGCTGTTCTACGTCTGGAAATAGGTTTCGGATTTGTGGGTAGTAAACACACATACATACACCCATACACCATATAAATTCCTAACTTTTTTTGACGAAGGATACAGACCTTAACAGAAGGGTGAAGCATGGCAAGGGCCCAGGCAGAAACAGGCCCAGCCTGTCATTGTGGGCTCTTCTCTTGTTCTTGGGGCCCAAGTCTCCAGTGAACCCTGCAAGTCAGGTAGGACCCAGCCAGAAGTATAAGAAAGCCAATTTTTGCTTTTTTCTTTTTTTTTTTCCTGTGGACACTACCAATCTGGACAAATATACACTTAGAACCTTTTCTCTTTTTTGAAGGGAATGTTTACAAATACGACACTCTCCTGGTTCATGGACCAAATTAAGCAAGGCTCATGATTGCAAGGCCACATCCCCATCAACTATAGAAAGAGGAATCGTGCCAGCTGTCCCTGGCACTGCCTTCCTCCTGCTCCCCCAGAGCCCAGAAAAACCATTCTGCTACTGTAAGAAAACCTTAGCTAGTAGTGACATGAAGTCATCAAAGCTTGTGGTTCATTTTCAAAGATGCAATGTCTTTCTGGAAAAATTAATAAAAATAATGCTAGTGTCCCCAAATTAATTCAGTCACTTAAGTTATGTAAGAGACCGAAAGAAAAGAGGCATTTTTCAAAGCTGTATTTCACACAAGGAAAAAAGGTACAAGCTACACTATCTATTGATAAAACTCTGGTGATTCACACAGAACGCATGCCAAATATTCTGCTCAGAACAGGCTTTGGTGAATTCTCTATAGCAAATAACACCACGTATGATAGTAGATATGTTTCTTTACTATTGGATGAAACTGCTGACTTGCAAAGAATGACTCAGTTCTTGGCATACATGTGTAGTATTTATCAAGGAGGAATGATAAATATTTATGCTCTTTTGAAGAGATAGTTGTTTCAGTAAAATGACTATTTTTGGAGGTACAATTATGGCTAGAAAAGCTGTCTTGGAATTAGTATTGTGGAATTCAAAAATACAAGTCTTCCTTCCTTAAAAAAAATTAGAAAATAAAGTGATGAACCCCCCCCCATCTCTGATCCAAAAAACAAGTGAAATTTTGAAAAGCGAGTTTCCCTTTTAAGCAGAAAACCGGCTTCTATAGCAGAGAAACTGTAAAGGATCTAAAGTACTTTGTTTGTTCAGGCCTCATGTTATAAACTGCTTTTCTTTGCTGATAAGAAAAGCTAAGAATTCAGAATATTCATGATCCAGGAAGCTAAACAAAAACCTGTCTGTGAACTAATCAGGTTGAGACAAATGTGTAAGACTCAAATGTGATTCTGTTCAGTCTTAAGTGACAAATTCCCCAGGTTGTGTTTTCCTGTCATTCAATATAAAGAGATAAGTATTTTCTTGTCAGTTTTACTAATTAAGACGGTTACATCTACAGCACAATCTTTATCCTCCGGTCTTGAGAGAATTGCAAGGAATCACAGAAATGTTTTCACGGGAAAAGAAGAATGTGAGCTCAGGAGGGCCTGTTCCCTTTATCTCCCCTACAATTCATACTGCAAAGCCATCACCAGTGTATTTTTCTGTCTTTCTTTACTCCAAAGGGTATATAAAGAGTGAGAGCAGATTCTGGTTTAGAGAAGAGCTATCAGAATCAATTATCTTCCTTTTGCCAAAGAGCTAAAAAAAATAATTAAAGACACTCCTGACAGCATCAAACCTAAATAAACTAGAAAGCAGGGTTTAGGGTTTGAAATCCCCACTGAAGTGCCGACGAGGTACGCTGGCTCGTGCAAGCATTTGCAATTAAACATCAATCCCCATTTTTCTATATTCTTAGATATGAGTTGGGGTTTGTATTATTTCCTGATCCTGATTATTTATTGAAGAAAATATGGATTTGATCATTCCAACCCCTGAGCAAATGTCTTTTTAGCATTCTACATGAAGAAATGGGAAAGATACATGATTCTCTTTTCCAAGGAGAAAGATGCACACACAAGTCTTCAAAATGAAAGATGTGATAAGAGCCGTTTTTTCGTGGCACTGATAATGCCAGCAAAGACGACTGCTGTGACTTCAGGTGCCTGACTCAACTGCCATATCTCAGTGCTAGAGTCAGTTATCTCCAACACTCTGAACCTAGCACGTCAGGGCTAAAATAGCTTATGTTTAATGAGGAGAATGATATGCCCGGGAATTCCGAAGAAAATGAAAGCGTGGTGCAAGCCGCTTGATCAGCAAGTCTGACTCTCCCTAAAATATTTGAGTATCCCTTTTTTTTCAGAGGGGGGAAACACCTAATGATGCCAATTTTAAAAATTACATCTAAATTCTATGGTATTATATGACAAAATACATTCTAGAGCTGAGTAAAAGCAACGAGTGGGTTAAGAATTCACTGACCACTCCTTTTCCAAATGAAAACCCGGAACCTCTCGGTATTTGAAAGCACTTATTAAGAAGGCACAGGATTGTGGGATTCATTCATTCAACCAACTTATTGAGCCCCCACCATCTACCAGATCCATTTCAAGGCACTTGTGATACAACGGTGAACAAACAAATAAAAAATCCTACCCATATGCACCTTTCTTTCTCGTGTGTAGGTGGGAGGGGAGGATGGAGGGAAGACAAACAGCAAACAGTGAAAAAAATAGTACATTGGAAAGTGATAATATCTGTGATGAAGAAAAAAAAGCTGAGTAAGTTTACTACTTACTCAGGACCTGGAACGCCTGTCAAAGGAGGGTGGTGGGGAGGGTGGATGCAGGTTGCAATATGCAGATGGCCAACAGGCACATGAAAAGATGCTCAACTTCACTAATCATTAAGGAAATGCAAATCAAAACCACAATGAGGTATCACCTCGCACCTGCCAGATGGCTATCATCAAAAAGAACACAAATAACAAATGTTGGCGAGGATGTGGAGAAAAGGGAACCCTCTTGCACTGTTGGTGAGAATGTAAATTGGTGCAGCCACTGTGGAAAACAGTATGGAGGTTTCTCAAAAAACTAAAAATAGAACTACCATATGATCCAGAAATTCCACTGCTGGGTATATATCCGAAAAAAACAATAACACTAATTCAAAAGATACATGCACCCCAATGTTCATAGCAGCATTATTTACAATTGCCAAGATACTGAAGCAACCTAAGTGCCATCAAGAGATGAATGGACAAAGAAGATGTGGAGCGTATATACAATGGAATACTACTCAGTCATAAAAAAGAATGAAATGTTACCATATACAGCAACATGGATGGACTTGGCATTACGCTACGTGAGATAAGTCAGGCAGAGAAAGACAAATACTGCATGATATGACTTATATGTGGAATCTAAAAAAATACAACACACTAGTGAATGTAACAAAAAAAAAAGCAGACTCACAAATATAGAGAACAAACTAGCGGTTACCAGTGGAGAGACAGAAGAGGAGAGCGGCAATATAGGGGTAGGGGATTAAGAGGTACAAACTATTAGGTGTAAAATAAGCTACAAGGATGCAGGGGAATATAACCAATACTTTCTAATAGCTATAACCTTTAAAAATTGTGACTCACTATATTGTACACCTGTGACTTATATAATATTGTACAGCAACTAGACTTCAATGAAAGAAAAAAATAATAAAATAAAATAGGGTGATCTGAGCAGGCCATATTGAGATAGTGACAAATGAGTAAAGACTAGAAGGAGATAAGGAAGGTTAAGTATGCAGATAACTGGGGGAAAGCAGAGGAAGCAGCCAGTGTGGAGACTGGGAGGAGGATGTTTGGGTGCTGGAGCTACCAGCAGGCTGCAGTGGAGCCACCGAGCATAAGGACCTCAGGGGATAAGTCTGAGAAGTCACTGAGGCTAGACCACGCAGACCCTCATAAGAACACTGGCTTCCACTGTGAATGACATGAAGTATTTGCAGGGTTTTTAAAGACTGGCATTATCTGGTTTAAATATTCCATGAATAAGTTTCCCTACTGTGTTGAAAATTGATTATGCAGGAGGGGCAGAGTAAGAAGCAGTCAGACAATTATTGTCATGATACAGAATGTAGATGAGATGCTGAAGGCTCCCCCCAGGGTGGAAACAGAGGAGGCCGTGAGAAGTGTTGAACCCTGGATGTGTTCTGAAGGTAGGGCCAACAGCATTTCCTGACAACATAGATGTCATGTGCGTGAGAGAGAGAGAGAGAGAGAAACGATGATGGCTCAAGTCTTCGTTCCCTGAGCAACTAGAAGACCAGATTTGCCATCAACTGAGATGTGGAAGATTGCAGATGGGGCAGGTGGAAAGAAGGAGCTCTGATTTGGAACCTGTTGAGTTTGAGAGGCTCAAGTGGAAACGCTGAGTAAACTGTTGGATAAGTGAGCCTGCACTTTAGAACAGAGACCTCAGCTAGAAACATACATTTGAGTGGTCAGGATGTAGACGTCTTTTCATGCCAAGAGGCTGAATAAAGGAGTGAGTGTGAAGAGAGAAAGGATCAAGGCATTCCAGCATTAGGAGGTCAGGAAATGAGGAGGAACCAGTTACACAGACTGAGAAGAATAACCAGTGAGGTAGAAGAACCATCAAGTCGTTTGGCATCCCAGAAGCCAAGTGAAGTAAATTGTATGAAAGAAAATGCAGGTGATCAGTACAATGTGGACAATGAAACTATGCTTCAATCCCTAGTTCTGTAGACCAGACTCTGAAAGTATGCTTACCTCACACTGGCCCTTGCTTCCGGAAACAGGGTCCTGACTCGCTACCCCTAACCAGAAGTAAGGGCCAGATCTGCAGGGATGAATCATGTAGCTCTAGGTACAGCAGCTCACTCTTATCTGAGGTTTCCCTGTCTGTGGTTTCAATCACACACGATCAACAGCAGTCCCAAAATATTTAAACGAAAAATTCCAGGAAAAAAAATTCATAAGTTTTAAATTGTGCCCTGTTCTAAACAGCATGATGAAGTCTCATCCCATTCGCCCCACTCCGTCCTGCCTGAAATGGGAATCATCCCTTTGTTGAGCGTCTCCTGCCAGTTAGTCTCTTAGTAGCCGTCTCAGTTATCAGATTGACAGTCGCGGTATTGCAGTGCTTGTGTTCATGTCACCCTTATTTTACTTAATGACGGCGCGAAAGTACAAGAGTTGTGAGGCTGGCAATTCAGATATGCCAAAGAGAAGCCATAGAGTCCTTCCTTTCACTGAAAAGGGAAAGTTGTTGACTTAGTAAGGGAAGAAAAAAAAATTCATATGCTGAGGTTGCTAAGATCTACTGTAAGAACAAATAATCTATTGTGAAATTATGAAGACGGAAAAAGAAATCTGTGCTAGTTTTGCTGTTGCACTTCAAACAGCAAAAGTTACAGCCAGAGTGTACAGTAAGGGCATTAAGTTTGTACAATAAGATATTTTGAGAGACAGAGAGACCACATTCACATAATTTTCATTACAGTATATTGTTATCATTCTATGTTATAATTAGTTATTGTTCCTAATCGCTTACTGTGCCTAATTTATAAATTAAACTTTATCATGTATGTATAGGAAAATATATAGCATAGATAGGGTCCGGCGCTATCCAAGGTTTCAGGCATCCACTGGGGGTCTTGGAATGTATCCTCATGGATGAGGAGGACTACTGTACTCCATCCATGCAACCTCAGGGATGAGCCAGGCCGAAAGTCACATTCATTCAGATACTAAATACAAGGTATTGGAACTCCCTTTACACAGTATATTACAATGTTGGCCATCTGTTTAGAGAGGAAAATTCCAGAGCTGGTTTATTTCCATAATCCTAGCCCTGATTCCCTCTTTCCCCACTGACCATGTCACTGAGTTCAACACGTCCCACATCAAATCCACTTAAGTGGTACCTCATAAGCAGAGCAGTCCTTAGCTCTTCATCTCACTAGTCCCAGCGCAACAGATTCTCAATGAGTAGTTTGTCAAATTGAACTGAACTGAGACTTTATCATATTGCCCTCTACTGTTATGGCAAAGGGAAAAACAGTTGTACAGGAGGAATGTGCATTCCTTAAATAACCTTTAACGGTGACAGTAAATGTTGCCTTCTGTCATGGCCTCTGATCAGTGAGGTTTCCAATATACAGGCAACCAACTCAGGAAACACAGAAATGCCCCTTGAGGCAGGCCAGCATTCCCGCTATGGTGAGAACTCACTCAGAGCCACTGGCTTCTTGACAACAGGAAATGTCAGTTTCACCTGGAAACTTTTTAAAGTATTTATTTATTTATTTAAACATTTTTTAAAATTTTTTTAAAATGTTATTATAATTTTTTAATTAAATTTATTTATTTTTGGCTGCACTGGGTCTTTGTTGCTGTGCGTGGGCTTTCTCTAGTTGTGGCAAGTAGGGGTTACTCTTCGTTGCAGTGTGCGGGCTTCTCATCACCGTGGCTTCCCTTGTTGCGGAACAAGGGCTCTAGGCGCACGGGCTTCAGTAGTTGTGGCACGTGCGCTCAGTAGTTGGGGCTCATGGGCTCAGTAGTTGTGGCTCATGGGCTCTAGAGGGCAGGCTCAGTAGTTGTGGCGCACGGGTTTAGTTGCTCCACAGTATGTGGGATCTTCCCGCACCAGGGCTCGAACCCGTGTCCCCTGGATTGGCAGGCGGATTCTTAACCACAGCTCCACCAGGGAAGTCCCTCACCTGGAAACTTAATAGGAGGCATAGCCACATAGCCAAGAATGAAGCCTTCCACACATCCTAGGCTCCACTTTGGCTGAGTCACCACACTGAAGCCACGATGGGGCCATGTTCCTTAGGGCCTGGAAGTGTGACTCACTCTCAATTCCAAAACTTACTTTCACTTTCATGGAGTAGCACAAGGACACCATGGAGTGCAGCTGATTGCAAACATATCAGCCTCAATTATCTAAGAGAGGCAACTCAAACCTCTGATTTAAAGACATTGCTGTAGGGCTTCCCTGGTGGCGCAGTGGTTGGGAGTCCGCCTGCCGATGTAGGGGACACGGGTTCGTGCCCCCGTCCGGGAAGATCCCACATGCCGTGGAGTGGCTGGGCCCGTGAGCCATGGCCGCTGAGTCTGCGCGTCCGGAGCCTGTGCTCCGCAACGGGAGAGGCCACAGCAGTGAGAGGCCCGCGTACCGGGGGCAAAAAAAAAAAAAAAAAAGACATTGCTGTAGATGTCATTTGCATAGAACAGAAGGAACTGCCTTCATCTCATCCCTAGCAAAATCCGAGGAGTAAAATCAGGGTTATAAAAATCGTTACACAAAGGATGGCTGAATTCTGACTTAGTAAAAGGTCTAGCAAAGGCAAAGAGGAGACAGGGCCATAGTAAAGAAAAATATTACTTGGGTTACTCCCAACTAATAGGATCATATAAAAATGAACTGGAGAATAAACGTACTGTGATGTTGATGGATGATGACGAGAATTGAGTTAAGGAAAAATAAGTACTTTTTAAATCATCCAATTCTCTAAATAACATTGTAAACCAGGGACCTGGATGTGTTCAAGTTTATCCTGCAGGAAATCTGGAAAATGTTGCCAAGATCACTAACTGCAATTTCACAATGACATGACGAAGCCCCAAAAGCAATTCTGAAGACAACTTGTCTCCTTGCAGAGATAACAGACTCAGACACAATCCAGGTTCCTTCAGAGGGTCAATTCAGGGGTCACAGCCAAGATTAAGTTTGTAATTGTTGTAATTTCACCTTCAGCTGGCCTACAGCATCGAGTCAGAGGAGGCACTGCCCAGAAAGGAGCAATTTTCTCTATAAAACGATTGTCATTAATAGAGCTTATGGGGAAGGTGGCCATCCCTTTGTTCTTTCCCAAGTTCTAATTTTGTGCCACCAAAAGTAGCAAATCACAAAATTTAAGAGAATCTGAGTGATGACCATGTAGCCACAACTTTGAGATCCTATAACTACCAACCAAAAGACCCACTCAGAGCAACATCTCATCTTCTCATCCAAGAGCAGTTAGAGAAGCATGTTGGTGTGTGCACTGCCTGGGCAACTCTTGCTATTTGAGAGAGAGGTGCTTAGACTCTTGCCCATGCTCTGCAGAAGCAGAACAAAGGTTCTAGTCCTCATATGTCCTCGTGGTTAGGCTGGGAAGCTGTAGCACAACTCTTGCTTCTGTGGGAATGGGGCCTTCCTTGCCCATCCAGGAAGTAGCTACTTGCTCAGCTCCTAAAGGCCACATGGCAGGCTTTGCACTTACAGAATCAAAAAAGAAAACTTGTCCTCAATTAGATCAACTCTCTTACATTGATGATAGAGGTGTTAAAACTGATAGCCAGATTGGGTGAGTGACTTTCCCAAGATTACACAGTCAGTTAGTGGTAGAGTCCATGTTAAGTCTTACACTCTAACCACTGAGCTGCACTTTCTACTTGAATATATTTGATGTGGGGAATCCTTCTGCCAACCATCCACCTGCAGTGTTTGATATCAGAGTATAAAGTTATGGGGACAGATATGTGACTGTGGTTTGCTGTTTCCTGTTTTTATTGTACTAATTACCATCATTACTGTGTATACCAAGAAAGAGTTTCTCAGCAGAATCTTTATCTAGTGCCAAATAATATGCGTACTTTGGGGATATGTGTAATTACTGTCCCTCCCGACCCAGTTCAATCGTGAGGCCAAGCAATATCTGTGTCTTTCCATATCGTCAGCTTCTTTGCCACAAGAAGAGATGTGATAATTACCAGACGCAATCAGATCTGGAACATAAAATGCAATTTCCAAATATTGCTGAAAACCAAATGTAGTTTGCTACATTCTTATGAGCCAAACTTAACTGGAGAACTAATAACATTGGTTTCTGTTGGTCTACTTCTGATTTGACATGTAAAAGAAAAGTAAAAAGAGTAGGATGCCCTGAACTCAGAAGTCAAAGAGGCACCAGTCTTTAGTTCTCAATGTGGGGAACGGAATTTTCAATTGTCATTTGGCTGCCTAATGGGTTAGGCAAAGGCAGGCGTGATTGAATATGAGCTTTCAGCTCTTTGTTTGTGCCTGACATTGTTCATAACCACCAGGTCCTCAGTTCCCAGCCCAATTTGAAAAAAGTGTTCCCATCTTATTATTAATCATCCCATGATAAGAAGTACAAGTGTTTCTTCTGCAAATTGCAACTCAAAATTAGCATGTTTGGGTAAAAATAAGCAAATATATATATACACACATACATTCAATTGAAAACAAATAGTAATACCCCATCTTCAACCAGCTCTTCTTCTGTGATTTCTCTACTAACTATTGATTTGTGTTCTCAGGGACAGTCAGATCCCAGCAGTTGGCCTCAAATGGCAAGTCAATCTAAGCAAAAACTATGATTCCTTATTCCTCAGCATCCGACATTTGCAGAGAGTGATGTCTAATGAAGGTCTCTTTTATGAGCTGCCTCATTAAAAGAAAAGTACCTATCAGTCAACCAGTGTGAGTTCACAATACCAAAAGCTCTGGGAACCCAGTTTGAGAGGGGTGAATATGAAAGGGAGAGGCACCCACCCTCACCGTGAAGTAAATAAGGGTTGTAGGACTGAGGATCCCCTACAACAGCCTGGAATGAACCACCATAAGTGGTTCTCCTATTTGCGTTTCTGCTCAACACTGGAGGGCCTCACTTTTTTCCTTTAATGTAGAGGGAGAGAGAAAAAAAAAAAATCTGCCCTGTCAAAGCCACACAAGAGAATTCTCTTAAAATAAACAGCTCAACTTAACCGCAGGCTTTTCTTTCCATAGTCATATTTTAAATGTATATAATGTTAGATGGCTGCTGGAAAAATGACAAGTGTCTGTTTTCATTAGACTCCCCAGGTGCATGGATCTAATTGACAGCCTTTCCGAGGCATGGAGGAACATCCAGCTTCAGGGTTTCCATAGCAACATGTCCCCACTGCTAGAACCGTACTCTAGCTCCAGCTCTAAGTCATCGTTCATGCAAACCCACATTTTAGATACTCTGTTAAGTTATCCAGGAATTTCAACATCCTGAAGGTTAACAAATCCAATTTTCCAAGTAGGTAAAATCTCCTGCTCTGGGGGCTAAGTTTCCACTTCAGATTTCCAAGAATTCTTTGTTCAAATTACATGCCTTTTTGTTTATTCCAGTCTGGCTCTGTAGCATACCGATTATTTATTTTAAGGCTCCAAGGCTTAAATTGTCCTGGTTATCTCTCCGTGTCCCTCCAAAGGAATAACACTGCACCCTTCTCCTCTCCTGGGAGGTATTGCTTGCCACTGTTAATCATCTAAGATGAGCATGGCCATATCAACTAACTCCAGGTTCACAAGTTTGCAGGTAAAGTGGGATGAGGGGAGGGCAGGCTGGGCAGCACAAGGGCACTTGGCCCAGGCAGGCGCTGGAGGGGGCTGCAGCCCAGCCCACTCTCCACTTACCATACCAATCAGAGGGGCCACATCACTCCAGAATGATGCCCTTTTCTAAGACACACATGCGGCCTGACCATAGGTAACACACTTAGCATACATTATTTCATTTAATCCTCAGAGCCTGATGACAGAGCTCTTATCAGTCCTAAATTATATTGAGCAAAACCAAGGTTAAGTACCATGCTCGGGGCCACACAGCCTGTAAATGGCAAAGCCAGGATTTCAAAGTAAGTCCTCTGACTCCCATGCCCATATTCTCCCCACAACACTCGACAGCGGAGGAAAACATGCAGAGTGTGCATGCCCCGACTTCCTCAAAGGGGAAGGCCTTCTGGACACAGAAAGGGTGGATTCTACCCCTCAAACTGACCAATTAGAGGGATTTCTCACAAACTGCTATCCACACAGGGTCCACTGGCACTTAAAAAAATCAATTATCCCTTAAATGTGCACGGCGCCACCTTCAGGGCTGCATCACGCACAGGACCCTCTATTCCACCAAGACGAAATGACAGCCACCCTGATAGTTATTGGTACCTAACGCTCTGCGTTCAAACAAGACGATTTGGATCCATGCTAATAGATTCTTATCAATTAATTAATCAGTCACTGCTCATTTACCTGGTCATCTCTGATGGGATCTACAAACAGCACTTCGCAATCAAGATCTTCTGGAAATTAGATGGATAAGTGAATCGCTTCCTTCAAACTGTAACCCCTCCACAGTGGGAAAGGAAGGTTCAGGTCTCAGATTCCTGTGTGCGGGAGAAAAAGTGTTTGTTAAGCAGAGGACAAGTGTGGGTTTAGGGCTTAATCATTTTCATTTCTCTTAACTGAAATATTGTGTCGCAAAGGCTTTGTCTTCACCCTTTTTTTTTTAAATAAAAGAGGAATTTAGACATAAGAGAAGTATGTAAGTATGAAGTCAGTGACTGAGTGAATTGGGGAGACTCACCAGTAACTAAGTGATCCTCAGACATGATGACTACCTACTCCTATGGCCAAGCCAAGGGCTGCTGATCACTATGAGATACAGCTCAGTGAAGTACCTCCCCTGGTAATTCACATGGAACAGACAATGATGAGGTTAAAGGCTACAGGGATGTAGCACATAGGTCAGTGTCCAATGCTTTGAAGTATGATAACAGAGGAAAAGTTTAAAAAAGAAAAAGAAAAGAAACAAGCCAGAAGATTATCCCCCACTTCCCCACCTAGGAAAAATGGCCTTTCTCCAGGCATTCTTCCAAGAATCCTATCTTTTTCCCCTCTCCTAACTAAATCAGTTAGTGAAAAGCACACTTTAGAATGTGCTCTCGCTAGCTGGAAATTCTGGCCATCCAACTGCAACTAAACAGGAGGAGGCATGGAAAGAGAAAGTACTTGCAGGCTTAGAGAAGGAAAGCAGATAGAATTCACTCATGTATTCATTCTTTCCACAAGTATTTATTGGATTCTTACTATGTGCCAGACACTGGGGAAGGAATAATAAACAAAATATTCTCATGGAACATACACACTGGTAGGGGAAGACAGAGTAAACAGAAATACTTCTGTCAGATGATCATCAGGAGGAATGAAAAATAAAGTAAGGTAATGAGGAAAGGATTTTATTTTATTATAGGGAGGTCACAATGGCCTGCTCAATGAGGTGGCATCTGACCAGAGACTTGAAGTGAGGAAACAAACCATCAGGACATGCAAAGGGAGGGTCAGTATGGCAGAAGAAAGAGCCCATGCGAAGGCCCTGAGGTGCAATCAGGGCTGGCACTGTTCGTGCCAAGCAAGGGGCTGAGGAGCTTGAGGGAAGCGACCGAGTATTGCAGAATGGGGTCCCTAGGAAGCAGACTCAGAGAATGAGATGATTTTGCAGGAAGTGTGTTTAGGGAATACGCTCAGGATCAACACGTGAAAAAGGAAAGGGGAGGAAGCAGGACTGAACAAAAGGAGAAGCTGGACCATGATGTGGTCCTGACAAAGGATTCAGGCAGCCCCTCAGTGAGCTGTTAAGCTGGAATTACCCTTCAGAGTTGTCCTGCATCGCCCCTAGGGACCCCATGCCTCCAAACTGGTGAGAACCCTTGGTGACAGGAGTAGGTGACAGCAGAGTTGTCAACGCTTTGCAGGTGAGTCTCTACTGGTAGAACCCAGGGACCCAAGGATTCTACTCAGGGAGGGGGACTGGGAAGAATATGTTTCAAATCTGAGAACCACTGCCCTAAAACAGAAGGATGAGGCGATGCAGGACAACTCTGAACGGTCATTCCAGCTTGGGCCACAGATGCTCTCCAGTCGTGAAACTATCACTGGAGCATGAAGTAAAAGTTTCTCCTTATTCTTTGACAGAAAAACAAAACTCAAGCAATCATAATATCTAAGTAGAGGAGCTTGAAGCAGACCCTACAGGCTCTCCTCCCATGTTACAATCACAGTAGAACCTGTACAACTTCAGACAACCTGGCAAGAAACCATGGTGACAGCTCACTACTTGCCTCCATTCCTATGGAAAGATAAGACCCCTACCTGGTGATGCCATGGGTCTCCGGCTGCATAAAGGGATTCTCATGAGGGATTTTCAGTAATGGGAATGCAATGTTTTTTATTTTTTGAATTTTTGAATTTTATTTTATTTATTTTTTATACAGCAGGTTCTTGTGAGTTATCTATTTTATACATATTAGTGTATATATGTCAATGCAATGTTTTTTAATCAATGAGGTGGGGGTGGTGGGGACACAAAAATTTATGACAAATCTCATTTCATTTGCAGAAAACTTGAAGGGGAAAATGTGACCCAACGTTTATATTGCCTCAGTCAAGCTATCATTGGTAAGTAAAGCTCACAGAGCGACAAGCGAGCATAACAAACCTCAGAAATCTGTCAACCAATTATCCATCTGACTGAAAGAAGAAGGCACTATCCAGAAGATGAAGGGCTGAATTAAACCACTGTTCCTTTAGACACTATTGGATAAGCAGGTAGAGAAACTATGCAACAGAGAAAAAAATCAAGATGAACTAAACAGAGGGCCAGGGTTTTTGCTCATAAGTACACTATACTATATTTTAGTAAATATACTAAATTTTATTTATTTATTTTTTTGCGGTACACGGGCCTCTCACTGTTGTGGCCTCTCCCGTTGCGGAGCACAGGCTCCGGACACGCAGGCTCAGCGGCCATGGCTCACGGTCTCAGCCGCACCGCGGCATGTGGGATCTTCCCGGACCGGGGCACGAACCTGTGTCACCTGAATCGGCAGGCGGACTCTCAACCACTGCGCCACCAGGAAAGCCCCTATACTAAATTTTAAACAAAATTCTCATGTAAAAATTGAACAGTTTCAGTCACAGATTAGGGAAGCATGAACCAAGATGGCAGAGTAGAAGGACGTGTTCTCACTCCTTCTTGTGAGAACACCAGAATCACAACTAGCTGCTGGACAATAATCGACAGGAAGACACTGGATCACACCAAAAAAGATACCCCACATCCAAAGATAAAGGAGAAGCCACAATGAGACGGTAGGAGGGGTGCAATCACAGCAAAATCAAGCCCCATAACCACTAGGCAGGTAACTCACAAACTGGTGAACAATTATACCACAGAAGTCCACCCACTGGAGCGAAGGTTCTGAACCCCACGTCAGGATTCCCAACCTGGGGGTCCGGCAACAGGAGGAGGAATTCATAGAGAATCACACTTTGAAGGCTAGTGGGATTTGATTGGAGGACTTCGACAGGACTGGGGGAAAAAGAGACTCCACTCTTGAAGGACAAACAGCAACTAATGTGTGCATTGGGACCGAGGGCAAGGAGCAGTGAACCCAGGGGAGACTGAAACAGACCTACCAGCTAGTGTTGGAGGGTCTCCTGCAGAGGCAGGGGTGGCTGTGGCTCACCACGGGGACAAGAACACTAACAGCAGAAGTTCTGGGAAGTACTCCGTGGTGTGAGCCCTCTCAGACTCTGCTATTAGCCCCACCAAAGAGCCCAGGTAGGCTCCAATTCTGGGTTGCCTCAGGCCAAACAACCAACAGGGAGGGACTCAGCCCCACCCATCAGCAGACAAGCGGATTAAAGTACTAGAAGGAATCAATAGCAGAGTAACTGAAGCAGAAGAATGAATAAGTGAGCTGGAAGATAGAATGGTGGAAATAACAGCCAAGGAGCAGAATAAAGAAACAAGAATGAAAAGAATTGAAGACAATCTCAGAGACCTCTGGGGCAACACTAAATGCACCAACATAGGAGTCCCAGAAGAAGAAGAGAATGAGAAAGGGTCTGAGAAAATATTTGAAGTGATTATAGTCGAAAACATCCCTAACATGTGAAAGGAAATAGCTACCCAAATCCAAGAAGCTCACAGAGTCCCATACAGGATGATCCCAAGAAGAAACACACCAAGACACATATTAATCAAACTAACAAAAATTAAATTCAAAGAAAAAAATATTAAAAGCAGCAAGGGAAAAACAACAAATAACACAAGGGATCCCCATAAGGTTATCAGCTGATTTTTCAGCAGAAACTCTATAGACAAGAAGGGAGTGGCAGGTTATATTTAAAGTGATGAAAGGGAAAAACTTTACTCTGCCTAGAATACCAAGATTACTCTACCCAGTAAGGGTCTCATTCAGATTCAATGCAGAAATCAAAAGCTTTACAGACAAGCAAAAGCTAAGGGAATTCAGCACCACCAAACCAGCTCTACAACAAATGCTAAAGGAACTTCTCTAAGTGGGAAACACAAGAGAAGAAAAAGATCTACAAAAACAAACCTAAAACAATTAAGAAATTGGTCACAGTAACATACATATTAATAATTACCTTAAACGTGAATGGATAAAATGCTCCAACCAAAAGACACAGGCTCGCTGAATGGATACAATAACAAGATCCACATATATACTGTCTACAAGAGACCCACTTCAGACCTAGGGACACATACAGACTGAAAGTGAAGGGATGGAAAAAGATATTCCAAGCAAATGGAAATCAAAAGAAAGCTGGAGTAGCAATACTCATATCAGATAAAATAGACTTTAAAATAAAGAATGTTACAAGAGACAAGGAAGGAACTACGTAATGATCAAGGGAACAATCCAATAAGAAGATATAACAATTATAAATATATATGCAACCAACACAGGAACACCTGAGCGGAGCACAGGCTCTGGACGCGCAGGCTCAGCGGCCATGGCTCACGGTCTCAGCCGCACCGCGGCATGTGGGATCTTCCCAGACCGGGGCACGAACCTGTGTCA